>NC_056745.1:1420855855-1421155855 GCF_019279795.1 Protopterus annectens
GGCCGGATTCCAAAGTCTGGGTCTGGCCTCGGCTGATGTTTCACTTCACCCGACGTCATAGCTGCTGTCAATTGGGTATAAAGGCATCAGCCGACGCCATTTTCCTCAGTCTTTCTTGCCGCGCGGTGCCCGAAGCAGAAGCTGTTCGCAAGTGCCGGTCTGTCAGATCCAGAGATTTCTACTACCGAAGACTTCTAAAAAGCTAAGTACCCCGTTGGGGACTCTTTCTTGCCTCAGCCGATGTCAGAAAAAGTAAATAATTGTTTAACTTGTGGGAAACAAATACCTCATAAGGATTTCCTCTCTTACTGCCTTCCTTGCTTAGGCCCAGACCACGACGTAGCAGCTTGTCTAGCCTGTGCTTCCTTCAACCGACGGACACTTAGACGTCGGTCGGAGTTTGCGGAGGAGTTTTTTGGTCCCGTTATTGCTTACAAAATGCCGTCGGAGACTCCGACTTCACAATTAGCTAAAAAGCGTAAGGAAAAGGACCGACACTCGCGGTCCGCGGTTTCGGCCGAAACCACGGTTAAGCCAACCGCGAGTGTGTCTGTTTCGGCTGAAACAGAGTCCTCGGTTCTTCCTTCAGCCGAAAACTTACCTCCGACAGCCGAGGCCTCACACAGCATGGCTGAATCTGCTACTGAAATTTCTCCTGCTGTAGCAGGCACCCAGGATTTATCAGATACTATTCCTTTAGACATATCTACTCCTGCACGTGGAGCTGCTAGGCCCCCTGCATCCATGTCTATCAAGGCTTTCTCCAGGGCTAAAGCAGTTAAATCTTCTAAGGCCTTGCCTGCTAAAACCCCCTCACACAGGCCAAGCTCTAGTTCCCAAATGCTCAGCCTGGCAGAGGATCTCATTTCTTTGATCAGGGGATCCCAACCTCACCCTGACAGGGCCTCTCATCCCCCTCCAGAGAAGAGGCCTAGAGCAGAGCCCCCTGAGCCAGTTTCTACGGATTATTCCTCTGATTCAGAAAACTCAAATCCTCCTGAAGGCCCTTATTCTCCATATGAGGATTCTGACGCAGAAGACTCCATTCCTTCTGCCTCTCCTCCTGAAGAATTTTCTTTTGGGGAAACCTTGCATGCTATGAGAGAGCAATTTCAATGGCAGGGCCAGGATTTTTCAGATTCTAGGAAACTGCTAAGGACCTTTTTACATTTGCCACAGCATAGGCCTTTAGCCATTCCTCCAGTACTAACAGTTGTGGATGACGCATTTAATGATGCTTGTACTGCCTCTGACTCTCTTCCCCCGGCCCCTGCTAAGCCCGACAGATACTACAGGGTCCCGGACACACATTATCACTTGTATAAGGCTCCTATTGCAGATCCTGAAACTATTTCTCAGGGCCCCAAAGCTGTAGCAACTACCAAAAACCCCCTCCCCTCTGAGAGAGAATCTAGAGCTTTAGAGAAATGGGGTAAAAAAGTTTATACTTCTGCTACTCTTTCGGCTAGGGCCTTAAACTGTCAATTCCACATGATTCAGTATCAGGAATTTTTGTTAGACCAGCTAAATAAAAAACTATCCTCTCCTGAACCTATATGTAAGTCCCTTCAGGATTTGGTACATAACACTCAGCAGGTCAGTAATCATTCCTTAAAATGCGGCTATGATGCACTGGAGGCTTCCTTTAGATCAGCTATGACTGGTACAGTGATCAGAAGAGACATGCATGGTTAAAAGAGCAATCCTTACCAGACCATGTAAAGTCAAAGCTCCTAGATGCTCCCATGGAGAAACACAGTTTGTTTGGCTCCCCTGCACAGCAAGTGTTAAAGAAGGTGGAAGAAAAAGCAAAATCTGTCCAAACAGTCAAGGATTTCTTACAGGTCCAGCCTCCTAGGTTTAGTAGAAATTGGCCTTCGAAGAATTGGTCCTTTCCAGACACCACCAGAGCACAGAGAGGCAGAAATAGGCGCTCAAGAGGCAGAGGTCGATCCAGAGGTGCCTACAGGGGACGTCAGTGGCAGCATAACAACCAGAGGAGTACTGCCACAGACCAGCTACTACCACTTCCACAGGACAGTCACAGTGACTTAGCTCTGACACCGCCTACCAGGGAACAACTGGAAGCACCCCTAGGCGGAAAGCTAGCCTTATTTTCAGTAAACTGGCATTACATTACAGGAGACAAATGGATTTTACAGACAATAGACAAAGGTTACAGGTTTCACTTCATACTCTACCAAGGAAGAGAGGAATGCCAAACCTACCACCAAACCAAAAAACAAACGCTCTAGGGCAAATCAACCACTTACTAAGGATGAGAGCTATAGAAAAAAAGGTACCATCTATGTATCAAGGACAAGGATTTTATTCCAGACTTTTCCTGGTGCCAAGAAAAGAAAACCAATGGAGACCTATTCTCGACCTGTCCGCTCTGAACACATATCTCATTGTTCCAAAATTCAAAATGCTGACTCTACAGCAACTTCTTCCCATGCTGGGCAAGGAGTCTTGGCTGGTGACTCTAGATCTCAAGGAGGCATACCTGCACGTCCCTATACGACCAGATTGCAGAAGATACCTCAGATTTCTTGCAGGATCAGTGCATTATCAATTCTCAGCATTGCCCTTTGGCTTATCTACTGCGCCCAGAGTATTCACGAAATGCATGGCATCAGTAATTGCTCATTGCAGGCTTCAGGGAATTCAAATTTATCCATACCTGGACGACTGCCTGATACAAGCGGACAACAAGATCAAATTAACAAAAGATTTGGAAAAGGTTATTCACCTACTGCAAGCCCTGGGATACACAGTCAACATAAAAAAAGTCAAGACTGGTACCATCCCAAAGGATAACATTCTTGGGTGCAGAACTGGACACATCAAATCAAATGGCATTTCTCACAGCAGAAAAGCAAAAACAACTACCACTCTATTTCATGGCATTAACAACGCAGAACCAGCTTACAGCAAGGAAAGTCCTGCAAGCCCTGGGTTACATGGCATCCTGCATAATATTGATCCCACATGCCAGACTACATATGAGGAAGTTGCAATGGTACCTAAGGAATTTATGGTCTCAGCACAAGCACAGCCTAGAAACCCAAATTCCAATTATTCCATGCCTGAAGCAAGAATTCCTGTGGTGGGCTCAGGCCTGTCAGTTGAACAAAGGACTGCCTTTCCACAGCCCTCACCCAAGCCAGACTATCACCATGGACGCCTCAGACCTCGGTTGAGGGGCACACATGGTAGACAAGTGTATACAAGGCCTATGGACACAAGACCAGCTGAACCTACACATAAATCAAAAAGAGATGCTGGCAGTGAAACAGGCAATTCAGACATTCAGACCGTTTCTTCAACAAGGTCATTTGCTGATAAGGACGGACAACACCACAGTTATGTGGTATATCAACAAGCAGGGAGGCACACATTCATATCCTCTATGCCGGATGGCAATGGACCTGTGGAATGTGGCCCTGAACCTCAACATTCAGCTCCAGGCCATATTTGTGCCAGGAAAAGAAAATCCACTAGCAGACACCTTAAGCAGAACTACCACGGATGCCCACGAATGGATGCTGCATCCAGACATCTTCAAATCCATTACAAAGAAATGGGGGCTGCCAGAAATAGACCTGTTCGCATCCCCCCACAACCACCAATTGAAAAAAGTCTGCACAAGGACATACCACCCACTTGCTTGGAAGGTGGACTCCCTATCCTTCAGTTGGGAAAACCTAACAGCATATGCATTCCCACCTCTTCCTTTAATGCACAAAGTGCTACTGAAGATCAAAGAAGATCAACCAAAGATCATACTGATAGCTCCAGACTGGCCGAGGCAGCATTGGTACCCGCCTCTGAGGAGTATGTCTCGGGCACACACATGGCCTCTACCTCTAGTTCCTTTGCTGCTAACACAGAACAACTTCAAGATCCTGCATCCAAACTTGAAAACACTGCAGCTAGCTGCTTGGAATCTTACATAAAACAAAATAACCCAGATTTATCTCAGAGGGTTAAAGACATTATCCTGGAGGCTCGCAGACCCTCCACAAGGAAGACTTATTCAGCAAAATGGAAAAGATACCTCATTTGGAGTACAGCAAAAGGAGAAAATGTATCATTGGCAAACATAGCTAACATCTTGGAATACTTGGCAGAACTTTTCCACAATGGCCTGTCTTACTCTTCCATCAAGATTCATGCATCAGCAATTTCAGCAGAATATAACATGGATCCTCCAGTCTTCTCTCATCCTCTACTCAGGCAGTTTCTGAGAGGAATTAAAAATGTAAAGCCTCCAAGGAAGCCACCATTGCCTACATGGGACCTGAACTTTGTGCTAGAAAAGTTAACACTTCCCCCTTTTGAACCAGCAGCAACAGCAGAATTACAGTTCTTATCTTGGAAAACTGCTTTCCTGCTTGCAATCACTTCAGCAAGAAGGGTTTCTGAATTACAGGCATTAATGGCAGTACAGCCCTTCCTTATCTTCCATCAGGATAGAGTGTCCTTGAGAACTAACCCTACTTTTATGCCAAAGGTGGTCTCCAGGGTATCATTGAACCAAGCAATCCACCTACCAACATTCTTCCCCAACCCACAGAACAGGGGGGAAAGACTACTGCATACCTTGGATGTACACAGGCAATTGCGCTACTACCTGGACAGAACCAAGAACAATAGAAAAACTGACCAGCTTCTGGTAGCATATGCAGCAGGAATGGAAGGAAAAGCAATTTCAAAACAGACAATCTCAAAATGGATAGGAAATTGCATTAGATTCTGTTACTCTTTTCATGGAAAGACAACTCCAGAAAACATCAGACCTCACTCCACAAGGGCTACAGCCACTACTACAGCTTTCTTACGAGGAGTGGCTACCAAAGACATTTTAGATGCTGCTACTTGGAGCTCCGTGCATACATTTGCCAAGCATTATAATCTGCCTTTATACTCCAGATCCAGAGCAGGTTTTGCCACTGCTGTTTTGCAAGGGATCTTAACTACACCATAATCTTCTTAGTGCCTCCTCCCCCAGTTTGGCTATGGTATTCTACCCATTTGTTAGGACTGCAGATGCATCCTTGAAGGACATGGTACAGTTTTGTACCTACCATAAATGTAGATGTCCGAGAGGTATGCATCTGCAGTCAGGATTACCCACCCTCCTTCCCCTCTGTGGTACTCCTAGGGTATTTGCCCATCTTGTAGCTAGCTGGGGGAATCTATTATGGTGTATTTGTTTGTATATATGTACATACATGTTTATTTTTGTTTACTCTCTACTGTTTGGAATCATTTGCATTTATCCAAATTTAGCCTTCCTAGAGGGCACCTGGCATCTGGGGCAAGAAACACTGAGGAAAATGGCGTCGGCTGATGCCTTTATACCCAATTGACAGCAGCTATGACGTCGGGTGAAGTGCGACATCAGCCGAGGCCAGACCCAGACTTTGGAATCCGGCCGACCGAAGGGCTGCCTGAGGCAGGACAACCCATTTGTTAGGACTGCAGATGCATACCTCTCAGACATCTACATTTATGGTAGGTACAAAACTGTACTTTGTACTGAACTTCAAAAATGTAACCACAGTTCACTCTGCTGGAAGAAAGCTAATAAGTCAAGCATTGTATGACTGATCTCAAACTGGGAGCCATGATGTGTGGACCAGCAAATTGTTTTGAGACCAGAGTTAATTGCTAGATTTTGCATGTATAATGTTTTTTATTGCTGTGGCTTCCTGCAGGTGCACATTACAAAAAGAAATGCAAATTCTGAGTTTGTTAGCCCGGAAAGTAAAATCAGAACTGTATGATGACTTGAGTGAAGTAATCGAAAATGAGTCAGCAGTGATGTATAATCAATTTAAGACTTTCTCAGAGAGAGAGAATCGGAGCATTTTGGATTTTGTCTGAACCCGAACACCTCTACTCACCAGTACTTTCTTTGTTCTGTATGTATGCAAGTTATTTAGAACATTGTTTCTCTTAGAAATAGATAGAACATAGTAAGATTAGACTAGCTGTTTTCTATATTAGTCAGACTATGCTACAGTATTTTAAGCATTTTTCTGTGATCTCTAAACTCTTGACTAGCAGTGTGTTGAATTGAGCAGATTTGTCTTGTGTTTTTATTTATTAGATATTTTTAAACCTTTCAACGGTGGCTGTTTTGTGTAGATAATTTAAGCTTTAGAGTACATTGCATGTATATAGTGATACTGTTCAAGCCACTCCAGTAAGCCTTGCTGTACGTCATACTTACTAACTGGATAATAATATTGCACAGTAAAATTGGACACCTTTTGGTAAGGGGTCTTATTAGTAGCTGATATTAGTGGTTGGTGGCAGTGATTTCTACGTTATAGCCTGGGCAGATAGCTCAAGAACCTGTGCCAGCCTTCCCCAGGAGTGTCTGTGTTTGTATATAACTTGTATCTCAGTATGTGTGCGTCAGCTACTTAGGCAGGGACATTAAGCACTGGTTAGACAGGGTGCTGGAGGTTTTGGCTTGACCACTAGGCTGACCGACCCTATAGCTGTGCCAGTGGGGAGTCTTTTATTTGGGTGTGTGTGTGTGTACTTGTTATCCTTCTCTGTGTTCATGCCCCTCACTGGTGTTAGTGGTGAGGATTGAGACTCCTTGATTACTGGTCCACTGCATGGGTGTCGCACAGCTCTTGGGAGCAATACGTGGTTACAGGGAGGATGGCTGTTCCTGACACTTTCTCCTTTAAAGCATATGGATGATGTCCTTCCATGATTCATCTGTTGCAGTATTCTTTAAATGAGGGATAGCCCCACCATAGGCTACCCAATCTTGGCCAGTGTACTCAAGTCTTTCACTACTGTAAGGTGTGTAGTACTTCGCACGTAGGCTACTATCATATGTGCCATAAAAGCGACGTACATACACACAGTTCTCAGAACTTCTCGGCCACCAGTCTGAACATCATCTTCAAACATTTGTCTGCTTGCTCGAGTCGTTTGCTGTGTTCCAGCGATTTTTCTCAGATAATTGCCCCGTGGGGGGAATTCTTGTTTCTGTTGCTACTGTTGTGTGGTAGGGTTCATATCCAAAAAAGGCAAATGCCAGTGTGGAAGACAAATTCCACGTTAAGGATGGCCATCTCCAGTATTTGTTTTGCTTGGCGCCTACTCACAGCTACAAATTTTGTCCCATTTGCCAGGCCTTTGTGCCTGAGACCTTAAGGACTAGACTTTCCTCTTTGCCTATTTACTTGGAGAACTGGAGCTTAAATTAATGGATATTAACGCAATGGAGGGATCTTTGGGCCCTGAAGTAGAGTCTCTTACAAAGTGGAAGCCCAAAAAGCAGGGGCCTGAAACTTCTGCTGCGTCTCTTACCATGGACATTTCTCCTCAGGCGATGAGTGCCCGGAGATGCATATGGTTCCTGATTCAGACCAAGCCCAATAGTGATGCCGCCTTGAATCTGACCACAGGCACGTCCTCTGAGGCCGATCAGGCATACTTCTTGGATGTACAGGGGAGCCAAGGTCGTGATTAAGGCCCTAGGGTGGTACCTCAGATCCTTGGGCAGGACAAAATTCCCTCTGATATTATTGAATGTAGGCCTACATCTGGGCCTCCTACATTATGTAGGGCAGGCCTGCATCTTAAAAAGGAAGCAGAAGACTAAACACCTACAAAAGAGCCTCAAAGTGATTGGGAACTATTCACCCAAGGCCTTTTCAAAGCCCTTATGCCTCCTTCAGGTGTTTCAGCCCCCTCCCCTGTACTGCTTCTCCACTTGAAAGGGTTAGGGAAGAGGTTTCATCAGAGGAAGAGGTATCCTCAGAAGATGAATCCCTGGCCTATTCCTCAGAGATCCCCCCCCCCTTTTAATCTAAGCTTCCCCAGAGGAGAACTCCTATGTTGCTGACGTTCTCATGGAAGAACTCTTGGAGAGAGACTGGTCAAAATGAGGGATCATTTCAAATGGGATAGCACTCTGGCATCTGAAGTACAAAAGACACACTATGATCTTCTGCAGGGGGAATCCCCTAGCCCTTCAGCTATTCCTCCTGGGTTACCTGGATTTCTAGATGCCTTTGCCTCTGCCTCCCAGGCCCCAGATTCCCAGCCCCTAAAGAAGTCTGACTGATTTTACAGGGTACCTCAAGCTGCAAGTTCCTGTTCAGATGTCCTTCAGCAGAACCGTCAGTTGTTTCAGTGGCTTCAGACAAGCCGTCCAGGTTACTGCCTTCAACTTCTCTCCTGCCCAGCCTTTCCAGGATCCTGATGTCCTTATCGGAAGGAAGGAAAGTGTGCTCTTCTGCCACCTTGGCATTTAGAGCCATTAATTACCAAACACTCATGACTAAATTTGCTCTAGTGCTTCTGTCTTGGCGCGCTCTGGTCATTTTGGATTTGCCTGACTCCGCAAATAAGACTTTGTTTGCACCCTTGATTGAAGCCTTCTCTCAAGTAACCCACCACTACTTCAAATGCAACTGTGATGCTGCAGATGCTTCTGCCAGGGCAACTGCCGCTGGCTCTGTCTTAAGGAGATTCCTCTTGTTAAGACTGCAGCCATTACTAGATGACATTAAGGCTAAACTTATGGATGCACCTTTGGACAACTCTGCATTGTTTGGCCCTGCAGCAGCTAACTTGTTTAAATTTCTAGAGGAAAAGGGTAAGGAATTGCAGGAGTTGAAACACATCTTTGTTTCTGATGAACCTATTTTTGTACGTAGACTCTTCCTGTATCCTCCACCTAAAACAAAAAAAAAATTGGTAGGAGGCTTCAGCAGTCTAAGACTTCCCATGCAACTCCATCTCAGAAACTGCCCTTTCCTGCAAGCCTGGTTCCCTTTGACTGCCCAAACCACCTTGCCCACTTAACTCTTTCTAAATGCCTTTTTCTGTCTCTACAAGCTTGGGGAAGCATAGTTGGAGACTCTTTTGTTTCTCTCTACCATTCAAAAGGGGTACTTTCTGGTATGGAATTTCCAACCTTCCTTCAGAGGCATCCCTCAACCACCAAGGGAACAACTTCCTTTCAAAAGTACTGCTAAGACCTGCTGAGACAAGGGGACCATTCAGGAGGTTCCTCAAGACCAAAAAGGAAGCGGCTTCTACTCCAGAATTTCCTAGTGCCTAGAAAGGATGGTCCTTGGAGACCCATTCTGGATCTTTCTCATCTCAGCACCTTCCTAAATGTACCCACTTTCTGTATGTTAACTCTTCAGACCTTGTTCCTTCTTATTCTGCCACAAGCTTACACTGCTTCCCTAAATATCAAATATGCATACCTGCAGATTCCTATCCACCCAGCTGCAGGATGTTTTTAAATTTCTCTGTGGCATCCTGGCACTTTCTGTTCTCTGCCTTGCCCTTTGGTGTCGCTACTGCACCAAGGGTTTTCACAAAATGTCTGGCCCCTGTGATTGCCTACTGCAGGCTTTAAGGCATCCATGGTTTCCCTTACCTGGACAATCTCTTCTTTCTGGCAACCTCCCCAGAGATCTTGGAGCAAAATATCCACTGTACCATTTCTCTTCTGCATCTGGGATTTACCATAAACCACAAAAAATCTGTTCTCACCCCCTCTCAGGATCGCATCTTCCTTGGGTGCAGGATTCAGAAAGACCTCATGAGTCTCTCTTCCTCCTCAGAAAGCTGTGGACCTCACCTCCTGCTTAGGGTTCCTCAGGGTTTTGGGCTTCATGGCATCCACCATCCCAATGTTATCTCTGGCCAGACTTCACATGAGAACTCCATTGGTTCCTAAAGTCAGTTTGGATGCAGCATTTGCATCCCCTGGAGCTTCCAGTTCCATTTATTCCCTGTCTGAAAAAAGAACTCCAGTGGTGGATCCAGCAAGCGTCACTCAACCCAGGACTCCCTTTGCACCCTCTGCCACCAGTTCAAGAGCTGTTCACAGACGCTTTGGATGTGGGCTTGGAGATAGCTTTCGGAAACTTGAAAGCACAAGGGGTATGATCCCCATCTCAACAAAGGGAACACATCAGTGTAAGGGAGATGAGGGTGGTGCTGCTGCTAGCCATTCAGACCTTTCAGCCTCCCAGGACCTCTAAACCTGTTCAGGCAATATGACTGTCCTCTGGTATGTGAACAATCTTGTGGGGACCAAATCCTACCTTTGCAGGCTGGCACTCCAGGCTTGGGAGCTAGCAATCCAGTACTGGGTGATTCTTCAAGCTGTGTACATTCCGTCCAGCCAAATTGTGTGGCAGACACCTTGAGCGGGTCCCTAACAGTCCCACAAATGGATGCTTCAGAGGGTTGTGTTTCTGGGTGTTGTCCATCACTCTGCCTCCCCCATAAACCTTCTACAATTTTGTGCCAGAGATCCACATCCTCTGGTTTGGAAAGGGGATGCCCTCTTGTTCTCTTGGAAGGGGGATGTTTCTGTATGCATTCCCTCCCTTTCCGGTCTTTCTGAAAGTCCTGTTTAAAATTCCGCAGGACAACTGAAAAATCATGCTTGTGACTCCATTTTGGCCAAAACCACATTGGTTCCCCCTCTTCCTGCATTTAGCCAAGGGCACTCACCACAAGTTACCTCACAGGGTGGACCTGCTCGCACAAGAGAAAGTAACTGTTATCATCCCCACTTGTCAACCCTTCAGCTGACTCTGTAGGTGATGGAGCTTTAATTCCTTTTAGTCACCTGTTCTCTAAGGACGTGCTGAAGGTCCTGCAGGAGTCCAGAAAAGTCTTGCTGATCCAAGTGGAAGAGATTTTTTCATTGGTGTCTCTCTCGAAACCAGGATCCACTGTCAGTGGAGGTCCCCTTAGTTCTGTGTTGTCTTCGTGAATTGCTCAATGATGGCTTGGCTTACTCTTCTTTGAAGGCCCACATGTCAGCTATCTCTGCCCATCTGCCTTTATCCCCCCCCCCAGCAGATTTGAGGCTAAACAATTTCTTAAAGGCGTCCTTCACATTAGACTTCCCAGGAAACCTATTCCTCCTCCCTGGGATCTTAATTTTGCACTGGAAAGGTTACCCCCATCGAGCCACATCAACTTATGGCCTCTCCTCCCTTTTTGTCATTTCATAAAGACAGGGTGTCCTTGCAGACTAACCCTTCTTTTATACCCAAGATAGTCAATGACCTGTCACTGAGCCAGTCCATTCATTTACCTACCTTCTTTTTAGAATTTGAGTGAGAAAGTGCTGCACACCCTGGGTGTGCATAGACAACTTAACTTTAGTCTTGTCTCAATAAAATCTTATCAGGAAATCAGAACAGCTTTGTTTCCCGTCATCCCAGGGCTCTGGGATTGCCTGTTTTCCAAGCAGATTCTTTGTACTTGGATTTTTAATGCTATTTCCTTTTATGTGAATCATGGTTAAGATCCTTCCCTCTTTTGTAAAGGCTCACTCCACTAGGGCTATAACTTCATCTGGTGCTTTTTCTTCAAGGGATTAGATACTAACTCTATTCTTGAAGCGGCTACATGGACTTGCGCATACCTTCACCAAACGTTAGAAATTGGATGGCATATCTAAGTCTAGAGCAGGTTTTGTCAGAGCCATACTCCATGGCTTTCTGGAGAGCTCTTCTGCCTCATCCTCCTCCCTCTCTTAATGAGCTTTTCTACTGTCTCTCCTGTAGAGAATACTGCAACAGATGAGTACTTCACCAGATAGGACATGGAGTAGTGTAAAATCTTAGCATAAGAATAGAAGTAATTCTCTTCACTGTTGCAGTATTCCAATCCCTCCCTCCTTCCCCATTTTTTTTTTTTTATATGTATACCTTTGATGTTCATACCCTACTTTTCTTAGGCTGGCATTCCTCCTGGGGCATTCAGTTCTGCGGACGTTGCTTATTTATGTTACTTTTATGGCCAACTTATGATAGCCTACGTGCAACATACCGTGCACCTTACAGTAGTGAAAGACTTGTTATACTGGCCGACGTCTGGTGGCCTACAGCAGGGATATCCTTCACATAGAGTACTGCAACAGTGAAGAGAAGGACATCAGTTGCTATGGTAAGAATTTGCGCAAGTATTCTTTTTTCCATAGCATGCGTAGCAGACTCTCGAGTCAGGACATGTTTCTTCATTGACCCTCATAAATTCATAGAAGTTTACTAGGCTAATGGCCCTAGAGCCCTTTGAAGCCTAGCCATAGTTATGGTGAGTTGCCCCTCCCATCAAAGTAAGACTAGTTTAAGTAGTGGTTGGTGAGTAGGTTCTGAAAAGCTCCCTTCAACTTGACAACTTTAGAGGTAAACATACATTCTGTCCAGAGCCTAATGAGAGAGGTCTGATTCATGCAAATTAGCACATCTAACAGTAGTGTGTGAGTGTGATATGTGGCTGTACAAGGCTAAGCTGAGGCATCTTTCACATGAGTAGCTGAGGTTTGTATTTCAGGGATTATGTACTTGATTTGTTTTGCTCCTGAGATGATTGACTGTTGCTCTTGTCTGCATCGTGTAGAGATGCATGTCTTAACCCCAAGGGAGTTAGCCTGGTCAGATTTTGGATCTCCGTTTTGACCTTCATTGTGAAAGCTCCCTTATTTAATGTCCAGAAAATTAATCATTTGAATTATTTTTGTGCTCACCAGCTTAGACAGACCCACACTGGAACTACCTATCATACTTGGTGAAAGTACATGACATCATGTACTGCCTGAGGTGCTGCCGTTTTAATAGCAACTTTCCAATTTACAGATGAGGAGCGCCAAAGGCTTGCCCAGTGTTTGTCCAGATTGCTTAGTGCAGCAACTCTCAGCAGAGTCTCTTACAGTCTTCAGATTCTGCTGGAGCACAAGGGGGAGAATTAAGATTAAGCATAGCCTCCTAGAGGCAAGTTTGATCCTGACACAGCCTCACTTTCCTTGCATGGTGCCTTCTTCCCCTGGCTAGAGGACAGGCTTGCACCAGTACTCAGATGACGAGACCCACAAGAGTTGCACCCACCCACAACCATCTTGTCACAGTGCATTCTGTAGTATCAGCACTGGCAGCCCTACTGTATGGTGGCCAGTGAGTACCAGTAAGCAGCCTGCACCAATGAAATGGTCTTTTGACTGTCCTGTGTTGTGTACTCTAATAGAACTCAACTCTGAGGACTGTTCTCACGCTTGCTTCACTTGCACTGCAAAATGATATGGTCCAGGTTGAGAAAAATGAGGCCTTTCTGCGCCAGCAGAGTTGACGGGACAAACCTAAGTACTGGATGCTAGTCAGCTGTTTGGTATGTGTAAGACTTATAAGTGTAGGAGAAGCACCCACAGGGAACATTGGTTGGTGCATGCCCAATTTGTTTGCAGGCTTTTACAGCCTTGGTGCATCTCCAAGTGCAAGTTCACTTTCAGAGCTGACCTCAAGCATTTACTTGTTTTTACTCCAGTTGTCCAGTGAGCGAGAGCCTGCCCAACCTTTACATATGGGCTTAGGGCAGAACCTTCTTCACTCTGAGAACCCTTGATGTAACATTCTATCTCGCCGTTCATTCTTACAAATGGGTTTGGAGCCAGTCCTCTGCTCTGTCAGCCTACTACAAAGCTCAAGGTCTTCAGATAGCTCGAGCCCCAGTCCCTATCCCAAGATGCACCTAGAATTACCTCAGATCTAGTTTGCCGCTGCAATAGCACGGGCCAGTAAAAACCTTATTTTCTTAAAAATATTTCATAATATTGATACATTTTTCTGAATTATAGTTTTAGATAGTTAGATAAGCTCTTATAGCTTTTGTGTAGTTTCCCTTCCCTTGGTGTGCCTCTTCCTTAAATTAGTATTTAGCTCTTTTGGCATCGTTTTTCTTGGGCCTCGTTATATCTTTATTAGTACTTTAGATTGTAGTGTGTGTTTAGTTACCTTTCTGTCACAGCTTATTACATTTAACCTTTACAGTTTGAATAGTGACTTTTTTTTTTTGTCACAGCTTTTAATTAATTAGTGTTATAGCTAAGATACAAGTGTGCGTAATAGTAGTGTATAGTATAGTTGTGTGCCTTTAGATAGTGACTTTATCATTTATGTATTTATCTATTTGCAGTTTAGATAAATAGTTTTGTGTATGCTGACTACTATTTGGCCCATGGTTTTAAAAGGGCTCGTTTGATTATTGTTTGGGTGTGTCTAGTTTTACAGCACCCTTTTTGATACTGTGAAATAGTATGGCTGACCAAGACAAAGACAAACATCCTAAATCAGGGTTTAAAAAAATCTCCTAAATATTGGCAGAAAATGTCTGTCACGGACAGGCTGTAAATTATGTTTATTGTTAGGTAGCATTGCATCTCCAGGAAAGCTGCTCCATCTGTCATTCTAGGGTTCTCCAGGAGAGAAAGAGAAAGTTGATCGACAGTGGTTTACTTAAACCTTCATTCCAAGAAGCTTTGAGCAACCAAGATGGATCCAGTAAGTCCTCAAGTCTTCCAACACTTCTACTTCTGAGGTTAAGAAATCTAAAAAGTCTTCGTCTGTTCCACAGTCCTCGTAACCAATCGTCTTATCCTTTCGGAGCCAGTCCCTGGTTTTGGAACCGGTATCTGAAGTGCCTTTCTCCACTCCTGCAGTCTGTACCACCTCCTATCCACTCATCTCAGTCTTTGATTAGCCTTTCCGATTTGGATGTGGATCATGTGGTGCAGAAGCTTTTACAGGCACTGGCCTTTGCTAAATTCTTATCGGCTCCGATCCCATTGGCTTTGGAACCGAAGACCCTTTTACCAGCTACTACTCTTCCTCCTCTGAGCCATACCGGTCCTTCGGAGCCGGAGAAATCTGACTTGTTGATTGTGGAGCCTTCAGAGCTGACACCTGCTCCAGTGTCTTCGACTCCATTTACTCTGACGTCCTCGGTGACTATCGAGGAATCTAGGAGCCGACACTCTCTGGTTGGGTCCTGGGAGGATAGTTGGACCAACTTGTCTGTTTGAACTCTGCCTCTCGGGGCTTCGGCTCAGATGAGCTTGGCTCCTATCTCTGGGTCGGAGCCCACTGTCCTGGTGCCGGGGGTATTGACAGTTTCCTCTGATCCGTAGGTCCCTTACTCATCGGAGCAGAGTTGCCTTCGAAGCCATGAGGAAAGTTGTCTCCTAAGACATCTTCAACTTCACCTCTGGCTACCTCCTTCCCTAAAGTGCCCGTGTCTGCTTCTGCTTCACAGATCCTTGCTAAGCGTAGACCCAGAGCCTCAGGAAGCCCCATCGGGTGGCCCCTGCTCTTCCGAGGCCTCACCAGAAGCCCCCACTGATGAGGTTCCCAGGAAGAGAATCTCTAAGAGGAAGCATTTGGACTCCCCACAGGAGTCCCTGACATCTGATGCCGACTTGGATGAATCAGAAGGGTCTCCATGGTCCCCCTCTGAGGATATCTCATTTGCAGAGATATTAGAAATCCTTAGGCAGAGGGGTAACTGGCAGTCAACTAACCCTACTGAAGATGAGTCTGTTCTCCTGAAGGCTTTCGGGTCCACCTCTTGGGTGTCTCTGCCCTTCAATGAGCTTACACAGCTGGTCTCACAAAGGGCATGGGAGTCTCCGGACACCATGGAGCCTGTCCCCAGGAGTTCTAATACATTTATTTCTGCTCCCGAGGATAAATCTTTTCTTAGTAAGGGTGTGCCAGTTGATGCCATGGTGGTGGCGGCGGCAGCAGCCACCAAAAAGGAAATTTCAGAAACTTCCTCTTCTATCCATCCTCCTAACAGAGATTCTAAGATCATGGATAGATATGGGAAGCGCACTTACAGTTCAGCGACTTTTGCACTGCGTTCGCTCAACTATCTAACCTATTTTACTAGACTGCAAAGCGATCTCCTTAAAGAGCTGGGAGATGCTCTCCAGGGTACAGTAGCTGCAGGAGCTCCAGATAAAGTTGCCTCCCAGCTTGCTATCCTCAATTCCATAGTGAACTCGTCCATGTGCCTCATTTCATATGCAGCAGATGGAATGAGCAGGGCAGTGGGTACAGGAATTGCTCTTAAGAGACACTCCTGGATGCGCTTGTGTTCCTTCTCGGAGCCCTTCAAGTGATCCTTTGTTAAATACCCCATTTGATGGCTCGTCCCTTTTCAGGCCCAAAGTTAAGGAAACTTTGACCAGGTGTGAGCAGGAAGGAAAGACGGTCTACCATCGGAGTCAGTTTTTCCACCCCTACCCCAAGGGTCAAAGGGGAGGAAAGATGTGGTTCCAAAAAGCCCAAGGAGCCTTTCAGGACACACTTGGTGAACCTCCTTCCAGAGGCAGAGGAGGGGGCAATAATGTAAGACTCTGCCCTCGCCTCAGAGGGGGTCTGCAAAACCAGGGCGACAGATCACTTCTTTTGGAAGCCCTACCAGCACTCCTGAAAGGAGGCCCAACTGTCCTACTCTGGAGGCAGTTAGGGATTGCTTCTCATTGTATCCAGATGCCTGGCTCAAAATAAACAACTGGGTACAAAGTATCATTTCCAGAGGATATTTAATTCCTTTTGCCACACCCACTCCACTGACAAGAAAAGTCCTGGATGTTCCACCCAGTTACAGGGAACAATAGAGGTCCGATCATTGCTAAGAGTCATCCAACTAGTCCCAGCAGACCAGATAGGATCCGGAACTTAATTGATTCTTTTTAGTTCCAAAAAAGACTGGGGCCTGGAGACCTATATTGGACATCAGCAAACTAAACAGATCTGTCAAGAAAGAGAAGGTTCGGATGGTCATGCTTCAGTCGATACTTCCCTTTTTAGGGAAAGACAATTGGATGTGCCCGATAGATCTCCAGGATGCGTACTACCACATAAAAATGGCCAGACCATCCAGGGATCATCTGCCCTTCTGGCTGTGAGCCAATCATTACCAGTTTCGAGCCCTGCCCTTTGGTCTCACTACAGCCCCAGAATGTTTACCAAATGCATGGCAGTGGTCATGGCTCACCTGAGACGTTTAGGATTCCAGGTGTTTCCGTACCTAGATGATTGGCTCCTCACCACCAGGCATCAACTCATTCAAGCCAGGGACACCACTCTTTTACTTTGCAGTCAGCTGGGCATTACAGTAAACTCAGGAAAATCTGCCTTGTCACCATCACAACATGCCGTTTTTATTGGAGCAGAATTGGACACCACCACCATGCTGAGACTTCCAGCAGAAAGAGTCTTACTACTCCGTCAGCAGGTCTGCAATATGATATCCAAAAACAAGGCTCCAGTATCAGAAGTACTAAAATTATTAGGCGTGATGGCAGCTGCAATATTAGCCATACCGCTGGGTCACATGCACATGCGGATTCTGCAATGGCTGTTGGGACACTCAATGGTCTTACCAAGAGCTCCCAATGTCTCATCTTATAATGATCACTAACACATGCAAAAAGGATCCTCAGTGGTGGTTGACCTCTCCATGTCACGATAGGTCGTCCTTTTGTTCTACCCTCACCAGTCGCCACAGTGACCACAGATGCTTCCCTGATAGGGTGTGTGTGGGGGGGGGGGCATTTTCAGGGAAGAACAGCCCAAGGTACATGGCCCGATCAAGAGATGCATCTGCATATCAACGTCCTAAAGATGAGAGCAGTACTTTTAGCGTTGCAGTACTTCCGGGAGACTCTTCCTCTGGGTACAATTGCAATTCAGACAGACACGCCATTGGTCTGGTACTTGAACAAAAAAGGAGGAACCAGGTCCTACCCACTTTGTTGCGAGGCCCTAAGAGTATGGCAGTGGGCTATATCCACCCAGCACTTTCTGTTAGCAGCGCACATCCCGGGGAAATCCAACGTGATGGCAAACGAGCTGAGCAGAGCAATTTTGTTGCCTCACGAGTGATCCCTCAAGAAAGAAATAGTGGACAGGATATTCCACAGGTTGTGCCAGCCTTGCTGCCAGTCCCATGAACACGAAATGCAGAAGCTACTTCGCCCTAATTCCCCCTCTGGGAGAAGCCCCAAGGGGTGCACTCCTACACGGTTGGCCTCTGGGTCTCCTCTATGCATTTCCACCAATCCCGTTTATACCCAAGGTACTACAGAAAGCAAAAGCCCTGGGAAGGACCATCATTCTAATGGCCCCTCATTAGCCTTGTCATTTTTGGTTCCTTTTCTTTTGACTTCATCTTTTGGAGCACCCCTGGAGTCTGGATCCAGTTCCAGATCTTCTGACGCACTCATTGGGAGGACTTCATCCCTCTCTTAAGTCTTTGAAGCTGACTGCTTGGCTGCTCCAATTCCCATCATAGCCAGGTTCCATAACCTTTCTAATGAGACAAAGCAAATTCTCAAATCCTCTCATAAATCATCTGAGGAAGCTATGCCTTGGCAAATGGAAACAATTTTCTATATGGGCCTCTCAAAACAACATTGATCCCTACCTAGCCCCTATGGCCTCTATACTACAGTTCTTGACCATGATCTTTAACAAAGGAGCTGCAGCAGGAACACTTTGTGTTCAACTTGCTGCTGTTTCTAATTTTCAGTTTGGATTTGAAGAGGTGAACATTGTCGCAAACTATCCAAAGCTTTTCTCCAGAGGGACCTTTCATCTCAGACCACCTGTGAAATCTCCCTATACCCCATGGAATCTAAATTTTATGCTTTCTCGCATTATTCTCCCTCCATTCGAACCAGCTTACTCATGTGACCTCAAATTTTTGTCATGGAAGACTATCTTTTTAGTAGCTATCACTTCTGCCCGCAGAGTGTCGGAGCTTCAAGCCTTGTCCATTGAGCCTCCTTATTTGATTTTCCATGCTGACAGAGTCTCACTTCTAACTAACCCCTCCTTTTTTCCTAAAGTTTGTACTGAAGCTAATCTTAATCAAATTATTGATTTGCCAGTATTCTTTCCCAATCACTCCAACAATTTAGAATATATGCTGCACAAACTTTATGTATATAGACGGCTCAGATTTTACTTGGATAGAACAAAAGATTTTAGGAAATCTGAACAGCTTTTCATTTATATTTCAGACTCCAGGAAAGGTATGCCAGTGGCCAAAACAACTCTTAAGTAGTTATCTGATTGTTATTCAGCTGCTGATATGCCCTTACAACATAAAATTAAGGCTCACTCTACCAGAGCAGAGTGTGTACATCCTCTGCCTTTTGTACCAGACCTCCTATAGATAACATTTGTGCAGCAGCCACATGGTCTGGTCATGACCTCATACCGTTATCACTGGGTACACAGTTGACAGGGCCTTCAGGGACAGGGCCTCCTTTGGGTCTGCGGTCCTGAAAAACATACTCCCGTGAGCCACCCGAGTTAGATGGTGCTTGGGATGCTACCCATCTGTAAGAATGAACTGCGCGATAGAACAACTTCACATAAAGAAGTTATGTACTTACCATAACATTCCATGCGAGTTGTTCATCTCACCTTCATTCTTACTTCCCACCATCCTACCCTCTCCAGGGTTTTTCAAAGACCGAGATGTTGGATTCTTTCTGGTTGCTTGACCCTTCTATAGCTTTCTCTTATGGAGTGATAGAATGACATATGGTATACACAGCAAACAAGATCTGAGGTAACTTTAGGTGCATCATGGGATAGGGACTTGGCCTCGAGCTATCTGAAGAACTCTATCTTTGTTGTAGGCCAACTCGGAGCCGAGGATCAGCTCTGAACCAATCTGTAAGAATGAAGGCAAGATGAACAACTCTCATGGAACGTTATGGAAAGTACATAACCTCTTTTTTTTTTTTTTTTTTTTTTTTTTTTTTTTTTTTTTTTTTTTTTTTTGAGAAACATCCAGGTCATTCTCCTTACTGGTACTGCATCCTTGATGTTCCCTTCTTTGAAAAAAGACCTTGGTTATAATGAAGTCCACTCTAGTCTGGTCTTCACCCCTTCCACCACAGAAACACCTCATTAGGTATTGAGGAGAGCGGTAGAATAAGCCTGAGTCATCCCTTTCATGGAGTCTGAACTCTTGTGATAGTTTTTGCTGTATGTACGAATTCAAATTCCAGTTCCTCTGTCCCAAAGATGGCAGGTGCTGTTTACTTTTCTGTAGTAATGTAAGCTGGTTCAAGACCAATGGAAGTATTTATTCACTGCCAGAGTTTTAATGCCCATCATACACTCAGGCCCATTGCATTAGAAGTCGTCACTAAAGGTGGTGGTTACCTATATTAATCATCGTTTTACCTCCAGACTTAGACAAAATGACCTGCAACCCTCCACGTCCAGCTTACTATTGACAAAACCTGTTCTAAGTAACTGTAGGACCTCCTCTCTGTGTCTCCCTCAGCCAAAACCTTCCTACCAGCAACTAGTATTGAATCTCTGTGTATTAAGCCACACTACCCCTCTTTAAACTAGGAGACATAATCCTTAAGCATGTATGCGCAGAAATTTCTGGACTTCAATGCAGTCTTGCTAGACCAGTTAGTCCACACTCCCCATCAGTATGGGGCAGCTTTGCTCCCCACAATTTGTATTTTCCACCCTGGCCATCAAATCAGACCATAACTCAGTCACATACACCATTACATTGAAGCCTCAAGGAACTTCATAACGTCTGTATTCGGAGATTTCAAGGCTAATCTGCTAAAACTGAGTGATCTCCTGACTAAATTCAAAATCTTTGTCCATTTTGATTACCCCACTACTTGTGTGGCATCCTTTACTATGAAATTCTGACTAGATGTAAATATTAGTGACATATGTCAAAAATAAATGAAATGCCAAATTCAAAAGTAAACCTCTGTGGTGAAACCCTAACAGGCTGTATAACAAAAGAAATAAAACTGCATGCAAAATTAAATATAATTCTTGCAAAACTAAACAAGGGGCTCCAGACCCTAGTCAAATCAACCAAAGCCAGATATGAGGTAAAAATAGCCACCCATGAAGAGAATAACCACAAAGTATTCTTTAGCTTTGTTAGAAGCCTCAAAAATAATGCCCGCCACTGTGCAGGGCTAATACTAAATGATATTCCATACTCAGACCCAGAGGACATTGCCAAACTACTAGCTAACAAATATAGCTAGACTTCCCCCATCCAATATTCTCCGATCATATACCCATATGTTTCTCCCCAAACCAAATGTCCCAAGAACAAGTTGTCATGGTGCTATTTTAAGACCAAGAGCACTTCTGTGGGGCTGGACGGTGTACCAGGCTGTCTACTGGTCAGTTTGAAACATGGCCTGTCAAGACACCCATAAAGAAGATCAGTATCAATCTCAAAAAACGGGCTTCATGCTGGATGAATGGTGGACAGCAACAGCCATTTCCATGCACAGAGGTGTGGCTTACAGACCCAGGTTATTCTAGGCCTGCAAGCCTGACCAGTCTCATCTGTAAGGATATGGAAAGGATGTTCATGTAATTAATGAATATAAATAATGTGCAGACTGTACCCAAGCCAGTTCGGATTCATTAAGGGTAGAGCCTGTGTCTTAACCTGATCAAATTCTGAAAAAGTTACGGTAGCAATGGAGGAAAGCAAATCAGTAGACTGTCAAAGGCATTCAACACATTCTCAATCTGGTGTCGTAGATATTACCTGTGTGAGCTAATTGTAAATCCCCTGTATAACTCATTGGGTAAGAAATTGGCTGACAAATAGAACCAAGAAAATTAGGGTGAGCACTTTACCACTTCTAAAAAACATGGCAGTGGTTATATACCCCTGGGTTTAGTTTTTGGGGCACTCCTCTTTGGAATTTACTTCTCAGAGGTCAAAGCTAATGCTAGGGGATTTTCATCGTGCTATACTGCTGCAGTCATCACACTTGGGTTATCCTGTCATAAGGCGGTCCCGCAGTTGGCCGAATCCCAAAGTCCTGGTCCGGCGTCGGTTGTCGTCACCTCTTCCCTGACATCAATGCGACAGGGGTATAAAAGAGACAGCCGACGCCATTTTCTTCAGTCTTTCTTGCCGCGCGGTGCCCAAAGCAGAAGCAGTTCGCAAGTGCCGGTTGGCCAGCTCCTGAAATTTTCAAATAGAGTTTCAGCCCAAAGTCTTCTCTAAAGCTAAGTACCCCGTTGGGGAAACTTTGCTTGCCTCAGACAAAGTTAATTGCATTTCTTGTGGGAGGCAAATACCTCATAAGGATTTTCATTCTTATTGTATTCCTTGCCTAGGCCCAGACCACGACGTCTCTGGTTGTCTGTTGTGCTAGGTTCAACAAACGTACAATTAAGCGTCGGTCAAAATTCGCCCAGCATTATTTTAGCAGAAAATTTAATTATAACATGCCATCGGAGCAACCGACATCAGCAATGATTAAAAAATGCAAAGATAAGGACCGGCAGCCAAGGCCAAGACCAGATACCGAGGCCTCAGCAGGGCCTGATGCCGGTTCTCCGGTTTTCAGCGAGGTGCCTTCGCAGCCCCTGACTACCGCTGATTCAGAATTTCTGACGGCATCCGAAACCGAAACAGTTGGGCCTCAGGATCCGGTTCCAGCTCACTCCTCGGACGCCAGCCCCGATAGGGATCCGGAAATTTTGGATAGGCCTTTGGTCTCAGAGGGTGTTTTCAAACCGACAACTGCCTCTGCCAAACCTCATGCTAAACTCAAAGCCCCCTTGAAAGTTAGAAAACTGGGGCCACACCCCCCCCCCCACAGGCCCCTATGCCTAAAAAACAGATGCTTAAGATAGCCGAGGATTTAATTACCCTTATCAGGGGATCCCAACCCCCACCTGACAAAAGGCCTAGACTGGAGGAAGATTATCCTTCCTCTGACCAAGCATCCACTTCCTCAGGCATCTCTGATGACCAGGATTACTCCTTCCCTCGTTATGAAGACTCAGATGCTGAAGAGTCCATTCCCTCTGTCTCACCCCCTGAAGACTACTCTTTTGGGGAAACTTTACACACCATGAGGGAACACTTCCACTGGGAAGGCCAAGATTATTCTGACTCCAAGAAAAGACTCCGTGAGTTTCTTCTTCCACAGCATAGGCCCCTGGCAATCCCTCCAGTTTTAGACATTTTGGATGATGTTTTCTCTGAATCCAGTTTAAACCCAGATTCCTTACCTCCAGCACCAGCTAAACCAGACGGATACTACCGAGTTCCTGATACTCATAAGTTTCTATACAAAAGCCCTAATGCCGACCCAGAGACCATTTCCCAGGGTCCCAAAGGGGTTAAGGCCTCTACTGCTAAAGAATCCACTTCCTTCTGAAAGAGATTCCAGAGCATTAGAAAGATGGGGAAAGAAAGTGTATACGTCTGCCACTTTGGCCATGAGGGCACTAAACTGCCAATTCCACATGCTAAAATACCAACAGTATTTGATTACACAGTTAAAGCAGAAGCTGATCCCTCAGACAGATCAACTAGATTTGAAAGAGATGCAGGATTTGCTGCATGCAGCAGAACAGGTGGGAAAACGTACCTTACAGTGTGGTTTTGATTCATTGGAAGCCTCATGTAGAGCAGCTGTCACAGGGTCTGTCATACGTAGGCATGCTTGGCTTAAAGAACAAGCCTTACTAGAACATGTCAAAGCAAAGTTATTGGATGCCCCATTGCAGAAAGATGTGTTATTTGGTGTCAAAGCAGAGGAAGTTTTGAAGAAAATGGCAGAAAAGGCAAAATCTATGCAAACAGTTAAAGATTTTTTACAGGTACAACCTCCTCGTTTCAGCAGAAACTGGCTATCAAAAAACTGGTCCTTTCCTGCATCAGACCGACCCCAAAGAGGTAGGTACAGGTGCCCAAGGGGCAGAGGCCAGCCACAAGGTTCTTTCAGGCCTAGACAGTGGCATACAGAAGCTCAAAGAGGTGTAGACGAAAGATCTCAACCCTTCAGGAAACAAACACAATGACTTCCCTCTTCGCCTGCCAAGCAAAATTGCCCTGGCAGCACCTTTGGGAGGGAAACTGGCTCTATTTCCACAAAATTGGCACATCATAACAAAGGACAAATGGATTCTGGACATTATTACCCGAGGCTACAGATTTCACTTCCACACTTTACCTCGGATGAGAGGCATGCCAAATCTGTCTCCAAACCAATGGGCAGAGGCTCAAATGCAAATTTCAGCTCTCATGGATATGAAAGCAATTCAAAAGGTACCTACAAAAGAGCAAGGTCAAGGTTTTTAACTGTTTCTAGTCCCAAGAAAGGACAAAGCCTGGAGGCCCATCTTAGACCTCTCAATTCTGAAGACATACCTGGAGGTACCCAAATTCAAAATGCTCACACTACAGCAGCTCCTTCCCATGCTGGGCAAGGAGTCTTGGCTGGTAACGTTGGACCTCAGAGGCATATCTGCATGTCCCTATCAGACAAGATTGCAGAAGATACCTCAGATTTTTGGCAGGTACAACGCATTATCAATTCTCTGCATTGCCCTTTGGCTTATCTACTGCGCCCAGAGTATTTACGAAATGCCTGGCATCAGTAATTGCATATTGCAGACAACGAGGAATACAAATTTATCCATATCTGGACGACTGCCTGATCCAAGCGGACAGCAAGGACATTCTATTACAGCATCTGGCTTTTGTAACACAGCTGCTCAGTTGCCTAGGGTACACAGTAAACAAAAAGAAGTCAAAACTAATACCCTCACAACAGATAATATTCCTGGGTGCCAGCTTAAATACAACGGCCCAGATGGCTTACCTCACGCCAGACAAAAACAATTGTCTCAATACTTCAAAAAGATAGCAACTTTTACCCAGCTCACTGCAAGGAAAATCCTGCAGGCATTGGGGTTCATGGCATCATGCATTCAACTAATCCCATATGCAAAGCTGCATATGAGAAAATTGCAATGGTACCTGAAAAGTGTATGATCTCAACACAGGCACAGCCTCGCAACAAATAATACCTATCATTCCCTGTCTTCAAAAAGAGTTCCTATGGTGGGCTCAAGCATGTCAAACAAACAAGGGTCTTCCTTTCGTCTTACCTCCAGCAAACCAAACCATGACAACAGATTATTCAGACTACGCCTGGGGAGCACACATGGCAGGACAGTGCATACAGGGCAAATGGTTTGCAAAAAAAAAAAATGCATTCACATCAACCAAAAGGAGATGCTAGCTGTGCAAAATGCACTGACAGCCTTCAAGGACCTCTTGCATCCAGGACAACTTCTAAGGACAGACAACACCACAGTTATGTGGTACATAAACAAACAGGGAGGAACACACTCCTACCCTTTATGCAGACAGGCCATGACCTTATGGAACACAGCTTTGACCTACCAAGTACAACTACAAGCACAATTCCTGCCAGGAAAGGAAAACATATTGGCAGACGAATTAAGCAGAAATATGGTAGATCCTCTCGAGTGGAGACTACACCCACAAGTATTTTCAATGATAACTCAAAGATGGGGATGTCCAGACATAGATCTATTTGCCTCCCCCAGCAATTGCCAATTACAAAAATTCTGCACAAGGACTTATCACTCCCTAGCCTGGAAAGTGGACGCTCTATCATTCAGTTGGACAACACCGACAGTCTATGCCTTCCCTCCACTACCTCTGTTGACAAAGTTACTATTGAAGGTCAGATCAGAGAGACCACAAATGATTCTCATTGCTCTGGACTGGCACCATTACTAAGGAACTTGACTCACAGCCCTCCATGGATCTTGCCCTCAATTCCCACTACTGACTTTGAAAAACTATCAAACCCGTCACAGCCAGCTCAGAACTTTAAATTTAGCTGCATGGAGAATTCCTTAAATTATCAATCAACACTTCTCTCAAAGGACGTCCTGAATGTAATTATGGAGGCCAGGAGGCTCAGCACCAGGAAGACTTACTCAGACAAATGGAAAAGATTTTGTGCATGGCACCAGGCTAAAGGTCAAAATCCTTGGACACCAAACATTCCTCACATACTGCAATACCTAACTGAGATGCTACACAAAGGCTTTTCCTTCTCCATTAAGATCCATGCTTCAGCCATTTCAGCTCACTATAATACAGATCCCCCAGTTTTCTCACACCCTTTACTTAGAGGGGCTAAGAATATAAGACCCCCCAGAAAACCACCAACACCAACTTGGGACCTGAACTTTGTTTTAGATATGTTAACACTACCTCCTTTCAAACCAGCCTTCTCAGCAGAACTACAATACTTGTCTTGGAAAACAGCCTTGTTACTGGCTATTACCTCAATACGCAGGGTCTCAGAACTACAGGCACTTATGGCAGTGGAACCTTTCATCATTTTCCATCAGGGCAGAGTCTCCTTACGAACTAACCCTACCTTCATGCCCAAGGGAGTATCCAGTGTGGCTTTGAATCAGACCATTCATTTACCCACCTTTTATCCTAACCCACAGAATAAAGGATAAAGGCTCCTTCACTCTTTGGACATTCACAGACAGCTACGTTACTATTTAGATAAGACAAAGACCTTCAGAAAAACTGACCAACTCTTTGTATCATATGCTGCAGGTTCACAAGGAAAGGCCATTTCAAAACAGACCATCTCCAAATGGATAGCACATTGTATCCGCTGTCAATATTAGATCCCATTCTACCAGGGCTACTGCAATCTCAGCAGCCTTTCTCAGAGGGGTTCCAACCAAAGACATTCTGGAGGCAGCTACTTGGAGTTCAGTGCACACCTTTACCAAGCACTACCACCTTCCATTATACTCAAAAAACAGAGCTGGTTTTGCCACTGCAGTTCTGCAGGGCATCCTAGCATCACCTAACCCAGTTTAGTACCAGCCACCCTTCCATAGCTTTGGGACTCTACCCAAGTGTGATGACTGCAGCAGTATAGCACGATGAACATAGTACAGTTTTGTACCTACCATAAATGTAGATGTTGGAGTGGTTATACTGCTGCAATCCAGGTTCCCTTCCCTCCATCCCCTCTACATACCAGGGTGTTAGTTACAACTCCATGTACATCAATCTGTTGGATGCATGTCTGTATGGTGTATTTGCTTACAGCTAGTACTATTGCTTATCTAGTAAGGTATTGTTGCATAACTATTGTATTGCCTTCCTAGTTGGGGGCACCTGAAATCTGGGGCAAGAAAAACTGAAGTAAATGGCGTCGGCTGTCTCTTTTATACCCCTGTCGCACTGATGTCTGGGAAGAGGCGACTACAACCGACGCCGGACCAGGACTTTGAGATTCGGCCAATTGCAGGACCGCCTGACGACAGGATAACCCAAGTGTGATGACTGCAGCAGTATAACCACTCGAACATCTACATTTATGGTAGGTACAAAACTGTAGTTTACTTGGTGCCATAAACTCCCTGGAGGACACCATGATCCTGCAAGAAGCCCTGCCCCAACCAACTAGCTGGTGTTGAAATCCTGGACTAAAACTAGATGCCATGAAATGTATAACCATAACCTTTGGCAAGTATGACTCCCCTTGCAATTATCACGTTGACAATATACCCCCAGAAAATTGATCCCATCCTTGAGTATCTGGTAACGTATGTCCAAAACGATCTGACCTTTTGATAACTACATATCCAGCATTGTAAGGAGACTCATCACGCAGCCTATATCTAAAGGTGTGATGACATTCAGGAATGTAATCAGTCCACTGTACTTGGTAGGCAATAGGCTATTCATTGAGTATAGTGCCCCTTTCAGTATGTACTTGACCAAACACTTGTCACAACTGGAATGACCACAGTACGAAAATCAAGAGCCTAAATCATAAAAACCTATGTGGACCCTCTCACAACTTTGTTTCTTTTTCAGTATTACACTGGCTACTGAGCTGTGACCTCTGCCTATTGTGTAGAGCCTCAACAGGCCCTTTGCTGTTGGACTTGTTACACAATGACTGCTTAAACACCTGCTCAAAGGATCTCAATCTGTACTGCAATATGTATATATCCCAGAGAATTCCACTTTTTGTGGGACAGTTTTCCACTCCAAATAAATGGAACTATTTTTCTTACTCTATTTAAATGTAATTTGGATGAATGTATGGGTAACCAGAAATTCATCCCTGGTTTACCACCCTTGCCCCTAATGGATAAGGGGCAGCATGTACATGTCCCAGCATATCCTGGTTCTGACAACCTATAGGGTTATTTTGCACAACGTGTATAAGGGCTAAGAAGTACCATAAGTATGTAAGTCCAAGTCAAAGATCAGTAGTGTAGTAAATACCTGTGAACTGTAATCCTCTGATTCTTATTGAGATTTCTGTAGTCCAGCACAGATGTTAGAGACTGACTGTAGATTTCCATCATACTACTCTATAACTATTTGACTGATCGTGGTGGGAAGATGTTTCCCTGTGCCATATTGGGTAGCAAATTTCTGTGCGCGCCCAGAGCTTTCAGTCATGAGTTGGGGTCAGAGCTAGTCAGGGTTTCAACACTGCCTGTGCAGTGGGCTATTACGTGGCCAATTCTAATTGTGATTGTACTGATACCATAACCTGCTGCCCTAGTCAGGGTATTTGCATGCATGTATGTGATGTCATAGCTGATGCTGTTTTTTGAAAGTGCACTCGGGTCATTCTGAATGCCCCCTTCTTGGGGGGTTATCTTTGAACAGGTTTCCAAGGACTTTGTGGAGGACCTCCAAAAGAGGAATTGACCACTGTGAAAGGTTTCCATGATTTCCCCAACTCCATTTCCTTCTGCTGCTTCCAAATATAACTCTATTCCCAAGAGAAATTGACCTTTTGAGTTAGGGAGTTTCCTCAAATACCAGAGTAGTTTTCAGCTAAATCATCCAGGAGGGTGACTTATCTGACCCTGTATTTGCAGTCCTGATGTGTATCCAAGACTGCACTTTGACGTGCGTGTGTATGAGAATGTATGTGTGTGTGAGAGATGTGTGTTCTGAATTCATCCCAACCATCACACAGTGCTCATCATTTCTCAAATTGGTCATGAATGGCCATGTCTTAGAGTTTGTAGGTGTTCCACCTCAAAGGGCTTTGCCCAGAGTTCAAGCTGTCTCTGGAGAGTTCATGGAAGAGGCTCAAACGCTACTCCTTACAGAGGCCATAAAGACATTCTCCTTTGGAAAAAGGCCTGCGGTTTTACTCATGCCATTCTTATTTTTGAGGGAATTCCTTGGCTTAAGTGTGCTCCTATGGATGTAGGGTTTTTAGTTCATCTGGGAAGACCATTTTCTGAGCCAACTGAGAATTTCCTTGATTGAGGTAAAGATGTACACACCTTTCATTGTGTGCTCTTCTGTCTACAGAGGGTCATGATCTGGATGCGGTGGGTAATGGCACAAAGAGTGCAGGGTGGAGTGCAGACTAAAACACTCCTGGGGTTTCAGGCTTTGCTGGCCATAATTTTCACAGTGCCATTAGCTTGCTTATGGATGCAGCTGTTGCACTGGACTTGTAAAATTTTTGATTTTCAGTAACTGCGCACCCATGTTGTCAAGCTTTAGAATGATGGGGTTCTGATTTCCTGCAGTACAGTTCCTTGTCAGCCTTGACAGAGATTTTACTAGTGGGGTGATCTTGCCTTACCTGTTCATGGTTCAAGGGCAGTAGATGTTCGGGGGGGGGGGTCTCAATATGAACCAGTTGAACTGTAGGCAGATTTTATCCCCAAGGCATCTAGAGTGACTGTTGCAATCACATAATCTCCTTTTTTGGGCTAATAACCAGTGTGTTTTGTAATCCACAGACTGAACAGCACATGCTTGTATCCCTGTCTAAAAGAGGTGTTGGATGTGTGGCACTGAACCGTAGACATAAGGCATGACCTTTACAGCTGCTTATATTCCTGGAGAAGTGAAGGTTTGAACAGTCTGGTTAGTCTTCTAAGAGTGGGTTGTCTTGGAGATGAGCCTTTTGTTGTGTATGAGTTTGTGATCCACCAAATTCTGCTTAATTTGATTCACCAGAGTAAGAGGGGACTGAAGGGTGGACATGTTCTCTTCAATGGCAGGAAGTGTTCATTTATTCCTTCCAAGTGCTGCTTCTGATTTCATATCCTGTTGTAAAATTTAGGACCACAGCTTGTTCATACTGTTCTAAGCCAATACAGGATTATTTTACACTCTTGGATCACTAACAATGTGAAAACTACTATACCAGCTGAATGAAATGAATGATGATTGAGACATCTTGCTTCAGCTCTGAATATGGTTCCTTGTTTAGATTTTTATTTGTACTGGACATTTTGGCAAGAATATCCAATATGGTTGAAACCACCAGAAAGTATTCCATTTATCTGACACATTCTGTGTAGAAACAGTTCTCTCTCTGGGCAGAGATTTCTAAATGGAAATTGTTCTCCATCTGGACAGCAAAGTGTCCTTTCTCGTCAGATTTGGCATTTTCTTGGTTATTACTTTGGACACCTGTATGATTTTGCTCTGTTCTGCCATCTAGATGTCTCCTCCCATCTCTGCCTGTTATGACGTTGGGCAGAACTGTGAACCAGCACTAGTTGGTCAGGCAACCTCAAAGGATTCTGCATCTTTGCCAGACTTTGAACCTCTCGCCTCCTTGGGATTTGAATTTCATGATTGATATGCTAACTGTGGGCTCCCTGGAGCTGAGAGCCCCAGGCAGCCTCCTGCATCACCCCAGTTATAATCTGCCACTGAGTTAGTCTCAGACAGAGGCCTGAATTTACATGTCATATTCCATTTTTCAAACCACACTATAGCAGGGGCTATTTGTTTGTAATTTCATCTTAAAATGACCATGCTAAGGTTTTTTTTTTTTTTTTTAGCTGAAACAAAAAGGAGCCTAGCTGTTAGAGGAGGTAGTCCAGAGACAGTGATAACACATGACAGATATAGGTCCTTCAAGTCCCAGACAGACAGAGGTCAGCATTTCTTTCATATTCCATTCTTCAAACCAGCCTATAGCAGGGGCTTTTTGTTTGTGTGTAATTTCATCTTAAAATGACCATGCTAAGGGTTTTTTTTAGCTGAAACAAAAAGGAGCCTAGCTGTTGGAGGCTCTTGGTAGTCCAGACACGGTGATAACGCAGGACAGATGTAGGTCCTCCTCCAAGTCCCAGAGAGAGAGTCAGAATTTTCCATTCCTTTTCCAAGACCATGTAGGGCCTTTGTTCTTTTGAGTGTAATTTATTTATTTATTGGCGTTTGTTTACCTGGAAAGTCTGACTGAGCAGTGCACTTTTTCAGTTGAAGTCCAGGATGAAAAAATCCATTCTACGGACATATTTATGGTCAGCTTCAGTCATGAGCTATGTCTCCATTATTCAAACTTCCTTGAAATCCGTTGTGTCTTTTACAAAATGTTTTGATTAAACATCACAGTGTTACATGGGATGTTTGAGGACATTTGTTTTTTAAATACTGAGAGGTGTATGCAATGCTGTATCATCAGTTTGCATAGATTGTCAGGTTTTGCACAAGAATATTTGTTAATATGAAGACTTCCTCAAAATCTAGGAGGACCTATGGAGATGAGATAAAGTTAGGAAAGATGGAAGGCACAAGAAAAATGAAATAGTTGAGGTGACAGAGGAGGATGTAATTGTGATAATAGTGCATTAAGTGCTTTGCAGCAGAGTTATGGCACAAATTAATATAGCTGTATTAGTACCATCCTAAAGTTATGCAAGGAGTTTTCTAGCAGGAAAAAGCTTAAACTGAAACCATTTTAGTCCAGAGGCAGTGACATCAGGAGACACAACTGGCGGTTTTGGGTGCAAGTCTCTTGACAAAAGTTATTTCATATTCTCTGGCTCAGTTTTGATGTGGGGCTTTCTTGTGTGTGTGTGTGTGTGTGTGTGTGTGTGTGTGTGTGTGTGTACTTCCTGTGAATGGACAGTTTCATCACTTCATATTATAAGTATTAACGTATACAAACTGGATGTGAAGTAGATGATGAGCAGAAAAATGAATTACATTCCCTTACATTTTCCTGTCAACATAAGTGGAAAAAGTAAGTATTGACAGACTGAGAAGTAAATTCGACAGGTTAACCACGGTCTCTAAAATAGAAGCACGCATATGCTTTCTCAGGTAACCACTGTCTCTAAAGCAGAAGCACGTATATGCTTTCTCAGTTTACTTTGAAGCTGTCAAGAGTAGTTAAGACACCTTATTTCTGAGAAAAGGTGAATCCATGTAACTGATGCTAGTTTGGGGAAGTCGTATTCTAGTTTGGGGAAGTCGTATTCTAGGACTGTAAGTGAGGTCTTGTGAGATCTATTACTTCTGTCTGAGCATCTGAGTAAGAAGGGTCCCTGACAAACTGTGTAGATGAGAAGAATGTTTTTTTATAAACCTTTTTTTTTATTGGAGCTTTTCACCTCAGGTCTCCCGCTGAAAATGGGCCTTTGGCTCAGTAGGACTAACCCGGTTAACAAATGTCAAATAAATAAAATGTAAACATGGTAAGACAAGTATGAATGGTAAAAGCCTATTTGTCTGTGACTGTAGAAACTTTTTTTGTTCCAAAGGATATGCCTGTAACGTGCTTGAAATAAAGGAATTGTGTTGACAACTCAGTTGGGACAAGGGATTACAGACTGCTGTTAAAACAAATGTCTTAAGTGCTGAAGTATTTGTTCTGCTGTAGTACTGTTTTATGTTTTTTTTTTTATTCTCCTTAATAGACTGCCATCAATGAGAATTACCAGACAATGTCAGATACAACATTTAAAGCCTTACGTCGACAGTTACCAGTTACACGCACCAAAATTGACTGGAATAAGATCCTTAGTTACAAGATTGGAAAGGAAATGCAAAGCGCTTGAAATTGTCATTGCATGACTAGGTCATATTAGTGTCTTGTGTAAATATCGGATGGGATGAAATGTAACCAAATGTCCCTGAAATGTCAATATGCTTCATGCAAATGGACTTGCCATTGATGAATATAATGGCTAAATTACAGTCAGGACAGCTGACTCTTCCTTTCATGAATTCTTTATCTGTAAAGAAAGAAAAAAAAAATTGTTCTAAGGGCTTGGAAGCATAAGTTAGACTTGTATGATCACCATCTTTTATTACATCGCTGTGGTTACTCGACATTTGCTGAGATGGTGGCAACACGCCTTTAATTGTAGATATCATCTGAATTTTTGTGATAGTATTATCAGACCCAGAAGTTAACTGGCATATTTTTCACAAAATGGTGAGCTTTGAAGTCCATTTGCTTCTTTACTGAGAAAATGGGGAGTGGTGGATAAGCCTTTGGTCACCGTTCATTTCCTTGTATATGCTTCATCAGGCATGGTATTACAGCTTTAGCCACATGGCATTGCCGTACTGTAAATGAGTTTCCCTTCAAGAAAATTATGGTGTTATTTTCTAATTTAATTGTATTAATTGGCAGTTATATACACTCTCAGTGTTAACTAACTGTTGTAAGTTAATGGGATAATGCTTACTTGTACATCAAGTAGATGTAATACATAATGCAAGAGAAGCATATAAAACTTATGGGCTTTTCTTACCCCATAAAAGAGCTTTGTAGTGCATTTGCCCTCAAATTCTTATTTTTTTACATAGCCATCCACAGATGTATTATAACAAGGCACATTGTAATATATTAACATGTATTCAGTACCATGTCTATTAGTTTGAATAAAAAAAGTCTAACTATACTACAAACTGAGTCTTGACATTAAATAAACTTTTCAGCTGAGTAATGAGTGTTTTTACTAAACAAGCGTGCAAATTATTTGGTTACATTTTTCACACTTGGGAATATGCATGTTGACTCTTGGAGGAGACACTCGCAGCAGGTAGTTGCATGCAAGGCTAAGGAGGAGTCTTCTCTCTCACCTAGGCAGACTTTGCATTGCTTTGTAGGTGGAGGATGGGGTAGCTCCTGAGGCTTCAGCAGGTCATTTGTTAAATTATGTTGTGTAGATTGCCCCCAAATTAATTCTTTCTTTCGTTCATGGTCTGTAACACAAAGTGTTTAAGATGTTCGTGTTACACTGCTGCAGTCATTACACTTGGGTTATCCTGCCGTCAGGCGGTCCCACAGTCGGCCTGAGTTCCAAAGTCTTGGTCCAGCGTCTGTTGCTATCGCTTCTTCCCTGACGTCTGTGCACCAGGGGTATATAAGATGCATCCGACGCTATTTTCTTCAGTCTTTCTTGCCGCGCGGTGCCCAAAACAGAAGCAGCTCGCAAGTGCCGGTCGGCCGACTCCTGAGATTTTCGAAGTTGAATTTCAGATCCGAAGTCTTCAATAAAGCTAAGTACCCCGTTGGGGAAACTTTTTTTCTTGCTTCAGACCAATGTCAGAAAAAGTTAATAATTGTATTTCTTGTGGGAAGCAAATACCTCATAAGGACTTCCACTCTTACTGTATTCCATGCGTAGGCCCTGATTACGACGTCACTAGTTGTGCTAGATTTAACACTCACTATAAAAAGACTTTTTGATTATGCTTTGCACTACTTTGGCTGAAGGTTCAATTATACGATGCTGTCGGATCAGCCGACTACCTCAATGCCAAAAAAACATTGACAAGGATAAAGACAGGCATCAGCGGACCAAAACCGACGAAACCTCTTCTAGGCCAGTCACCGGTTCTCAGTGAGGTGCTTTCCCAGCCCCTGACACCCACTATCTCAGAGCCACTGGCCGCTTCCGACTCCCACGTGGAGACATCTAGGTCTCTGGAAACTCAAGGTATTGGGCCTACGGAAACTAATCCCTCAGATGGGTCCGGAGCCACTGAGCAGGCATCGGCTTCTGAGGGTGTTTTCAGACCTTCACAACTTAACATTAAAACAACAGCCAAGACAAAGGTACCATTAAAGACAAAGAAACAAGTACAGCATTCTCCTGGACAGTCCTCCGTGCCTAAGAAACAGATGCTTAAAATGGCCAAAGACCTCATTACTCTAATCAAGGGTTCCCATCCCCCTCCTGAGAAAAGGCCTAGGCAGAATGCAGACTGACTCCTCTGATCAGGTTTTCATTTCCTCTGATTCCTCATCAGACCAGGGATACTCTCTACCCCCCCCCCCCCCCATGAGGACTCTGATGCTGAAGAATCTATCCCTTCAGCCTCTCCTCCTGAGGTTTATTCTTTTGGGGAAACTTACATACCATGAGGGAGCATTTCCATTGGGAAAGCCAGGATTACTCAGAATCCAAGAAAAGGCTCCGGGATTTCCTCATTGCCTCAACACAGGCCCCTGGCTATTCCGCCAGTGCTAGATGTTGTGGATGATTTCTTCTCTGAATCCAGTTTATCTCCTGTCTCTTTGCCCCCTGCTCCAGCCAAGCCAGATAGGTATTATAGAGTCCCTGACTCTCAAGTTTCTTTATAAAAACCCTTCTGCTTATCCAGAAACTATTTCCCAGGGTCCAAAAGGGGTTAAGGCTTCCATTGCAAAAAATCCAGTACCCTCTGACAGATTCCAGAGCTTTAGATAGATGGGGGAAGAAAGTATACACTTCTGCAACTTTAGCAGTAAGAGCTTTAAATTGCCAGTTTCACATGCTTAAGTACCAACAATATTTAATGGCTCAGTTAACACAGAAAATGCTTGCAAGCTCAGAAGCTCCTGATTGTAAAGAAATGCAGGATTTATTGCATGCAGTTGAACAGGTGGCAAAACATACTCTGCAATGTGGTTTTGATTCTTTAGAGGCCTCTTGTAGAGACGCAGTTACAGGTTCTGTGATTCGAAGACATGCTTTGTTAAAAGAACAAAGTTTACCTGATCATGTTAAGGAAAAATTATTGGATGCAACTTTACAGCATGATACTTTGTTTGGTGTTAAGGCAGAAGAGGTGTTAAAGAAAATGGGGGATAAAGCTAAATCTATGCAAACAGTCAAGAGTTTCTTACAGGTACAGCCACCTCTGTTTAGCAGAAATTGGCCAACAAAGAATTGGTCCTTTCCAGTGTCAGACAGGCCACAGAGAGGCAGATACAGATGCCCAATAGGCAGATCTCAACCCCAAGGCTCAAACAGACGACAGTGGGGCACCTCAACCCCAAAAGGTGGTGAGGACAAGTTTCAACCTTACAGGAAACAGTCTCAATGACTTTCCCCTTCGTACGCCAAGCACGTCCCTTTTGGAAGTCCCCTTAGGGGGAAAACTAGCACTTTTTTCTCAAAACTGGCAAACAATCACCCAAGACAAATGGGTCCTGAATATTGTGTCTCAAGGTTACAGATTCCACTTTCATACTCTACCAAGGCTAAAAGGAATGCCAGACCTGCCACAAAATCAATGGGCAGAGGCACAAAAACGAATTTCAGCCCTCATATACATGAGCGCTATTCAAAAAGTACCACAACAGGAACAAGGACAAGGATTTTACTCAAAACTCTTCTTGGTCCCCAGAAAGGACAAGGCCTGGAGGCCCATACTAGACCTTTCAATTCTGAACACTTACCTGGATATTTCGAAATTCAAAATGTTGACATTACAGCAGCTTCTTCCCATGCTGGGCAAGAAGGCTTGGCTTGTTACTCTGGACCTCAGAGGCATACCTGCATGTCCCTATCACACAAAATTGCAGAAGATACCTCAGATTCAAAGTTGGTACAATGTACTACCAATTCTCTGCACTGCCCTTTGACTTATCTACTGTGCCCAGGGTCTTCACAAAGTGCCTGGCACCAGTAATTGCATTTTGCAGACAAAAAGGAATTCAAATATATCCATACCTGGATGACTGCCTCATTCAAGCAGAGACAAAGGACATTCTTCTACAACATCTGGCATTTGTAAAAAGGTTGCTAATTTCTCTAGGGTACACAGTAAACGAAAAGAAGTCAAAACTAGTGCCCTCGCAACAGATTATATTCCTGGGTGCCAGCTTAAATACAACGGCCCAGATGGCTTACCTCCCGCCAGACAAACAAGTTCAACTAACTCAATATTTTCAATTACTGACGAGAAGTCCCATCTCCCTGCAAGAAAAATTCTGCAGGCCGTGGGATTCATGGCATTCTGCATACTACTACCACCATATGCCAGACAGCATATGAGGAAATTACAATGGTACCTGAAAGTGTTTGGACTCAACACACTCACAATTTAGAAGCAGTAATACCAGTGATTCCCTGCCTGCAACAGGAGTTTCGATGGTGGGCACAGGCAAGGGTCCGCCTTTCGCCCAACCCACAGCCAGGCAAACTCTAACAGATGCTTTGGATTACGCCTGGGGAGCACACATGGCAGGAAAATGCATTCAGGGCAAGTAGACCACAGACCAGATGCATCTTCACATCAATCAGAAAGAGATGTTGGCTGTTCAAAATGCCCTAACCCCTTTCAAGGACCTTCTACATCCAGGACGATTGCTTGCTAAAGACGGACAACACCACAGTAATGTGGTATATAAACAAGCAAGGGGGCACTCATTCTTACCCCCTATGCAGGCAAGCCATGACCTTGTGGAACACAGCTCTAACGTATCAAGTTCACCTGCAAGCACAATTTCTTCCAGGAAAGAAAAATACTCTGGCAGACTATCTAAGCAGAAATATCATGGACCCTCACGAATGGAAATTGAATCCACAAATCTTCAGCATGGTAACGCAAAAATGGGGATGCCCAGACATAGATCTTTTTGCCTCCCCACTGAATTGTCAACTACAAAAATTCTGCACAAGGACTTATCACAAACAAGCATGGAAAGTGGATGCTCTTCTGTTCAGCTGGAAAAACATAAAAGTTTGCCTTCCCGCCACTGCCTCTCCTTTCAAAGGTACTCTTAAAAGCCAGACAAGAAAAACCACAGATGATCCTGATTGCTCCAGACTGGCCATGTCAGCACTGGTACCCTATCTTAAGGAACTTGGCTCAAGGCCCACCATGGAATTTGCCTCAAATTCCACACCTTCTGACTCAACAAAACAATCGGATCCTGCACGGTCAGCTCAAAACCCTAAACCTGGCTGCATGGCAGATACATTAGTCAACCAGGTAACACCTCTCTCTAAAGCTGTTATGGATGTCATTTTGGAGGCCAGGAGGCCTAGCACCAGGAAAGCTTACTCAGAAAAATGGAAGAGATTCTGCACCTGGAACCAGGCTGAAAACCTTGACCCTCTTGTTCCAAACATTCCTCAGATTTTACAATACTTAACGGAGATGCTGGACAGAGGCCTATCCTTCTCATCAATTAAGATCCACGCCTCGGCCATTTCGGCACATTACAACACGGTTCCTCCTTTATTTTCTCATCCCTTGCTAAAGCAGTACCTCAGAGGGGCTAAAAACGTAAGACCGCCCCAGAGAGCACCAACACCAACTTGGGACCTAAATTTCGTTTTGGAAAAACTGACCTTACCACCTTTTTGAGCCAGACAATACAGCAGATCTAAAATTGTTATCATGGAAAATAGCTCTGCTCCTGGCAGTAACTTCAGCACTACGAGTATCAGAGCTACAGGCATTAATGGCAGTGGAACCTTTTATAATTATTCATCAGGACAGGGTATCTTTAAGGACAAACCCTACCTTTATGCCAAAGGTGGTATCGAGTGTGGCTCTTAACCAAACCATCCATTTGCCAACTTTTTATCCAAACCCCCAGAATAAAGGGGAGAAACTTCTGCATTCTTTGGACATACACAGGCAGCTACACTTCTACTTGGACTAAACAAAGGCTTTCAGGAAAACTGAGCAACTGTTTGTAGCATATGCTGCAGGATCACAGGGCAAGGCGATCTCAAAGCAGACTATATCCAAATGGATAGGACACTGTATTCAGTACTGCTACACTCAGCCTGGAAAATCAGATGTTAAGTTGTCAATCTCTCCTTCATTCTTGCTGGATGGGGTTCGGAGCCGAACCTCGGCTCCGACTCAGCCTAATACTAAAGCTCGTGAGCTATTTTTACTGGCTCGAGGCTATGCTATGTCCCATAATGCTAGGCGTCATATACCCAGATTTAGTTTTCCGCTTCAGCTACGAGGTTGCGTTTTCACCGGCTCCAGGTCGTATAAGGTGGTTAGGCAGTTACCCCCCTTTATAGTAGGTTTGTACAGGTTCCTTTCAGTAGGTGTGTGTGTGGAATTTTGTTTTGTTTTATTGTAGTAACTTTAAGAGTGTCTTTCAAGTGTTGTGTTGTGTATGTGTGTTTGTATACTTGTTTAGACTTTTTTGTCCCGTTCCTGTGGTATCATGTCTAAGGATACCAAGATATCGGGATTCAGGAAGTGTGACTCGCGCTGTCAGAAGATGTCTCTGACAGATGGTCACACTTCTTGTGTGTATTGTTTGGGCCCTCTGCACCTGCAGGACTCTTGTTCCATCTGTCATGCTTTTAGCCCAAGAGTCCTGCAGGAGCGCAGAAATAAGCTCATCCGCAGGACTCTTGTTCCATCTGTCATGCTTTTAGCCCAAGAGTCCTGCAGGAGCGCAGAAATAAGCTCATCCTAAGGGGCTTATTGAAGCCCGAAGGTTCTCCTGGCAAGCCTCTGTCAGGAAAACCTTCTAAGCCAGCCATACCTTCGGCTCCATGTCCGGAGCCGAGCAGACCTTCTGCCTCGTCGGTTCTGGCTGGAACCGATACATTGAGGCCTCAGTTGGCTCCGAACTTGGCATCTGAGCCGTCTCCAAGCCGAAAGCACTCCCGATCTCCTTTATTGGAGTCGGTCAGGTTGGCTCCGAAGTCCGCTTTGTTGTCAGAGCGGAGCCATAGGTCTCACTCCTCTAGATCTTCCAGGCTTTCGGACCACGACCTCGAGAGGGTAGTCAGTAGGCTTTTGAAGTTGCAGGCACTCGCCCAGTTATTGCATAGCCAGTCTCAACAGACAGCGGCTTCCTCAACGCCTGCTCCAGTTCCTCCTCCGACTATTCCTTCGAGCTTGGAGCTGGAGGTCGTCGGGGTGGGTACCGTGGGGGCGTCGGAACCGATTCCACCCTTATCGGTTCCTTCGTCTGCTCCGATCCCTTCATTGGCTGCATCCTTGGAGGGATCCGGGCGCCGGGACTCCCTCGTCTGTTCCGAGGGGGCGAGTGGCATCGGACCCTTGTCCGACCCCGTTCTCCCTCTCGGAGCGTCGGCACAGGTGAGCTCTGCCCAGACATTGGCCTCGGAACCGTCCCTCTCTGTGCCTGGAGGAGCTCTCATCTCTTCGGAGCTGGGTCCCTCCTCTCTGCCTGATAGGGGCGCCTTTGAGGTCATGAGGAGCGTGCTGGCTCCTATATCGGTGCCACAGTCAGCCCCATCCACCCTCCTTCCATGGTGCCTACTTCGGCCTCTGCTTACCCTCCCGAACCCAAGCGTGGAGAACCAATGCTCCAGGTCGCCCCATTGGGCGTATCCTCCTCTTCTGAGGCTTCCCCTGATCCTGCGGGGGAGTCCCCTCTGAAGAGGACATGCAAGCGGAAGCATGTGGACTCCCCGGAGTCGGTGACAGCTGACACCGACCTGGATGATTCGGAAGAGTCCCCAAGGTCCCCCTCTGAGGATATGTCATTTTCTGACATCCTAGAAATCCTTAAACAGAGGGGGAACTGGTCTGCCCTCAACCCTTCTGAGGACGAGTCTGTGTACCTGGACGCATTCGGTTCTCGCCCTTCCACCTCCTGGGTGTCCCCGCCTTTCGACCCACTCATGGAGGTAGTACAACAAAAAGAGCAGGTTAGCACCACGATAATAAAACGAACCTTTATTTAACGAAAAATGAGCGCTTTCACGTGCCCACAAGTTGCATGCTTCTTCAGATGAATTATAACATCACAATGAAAACATTCTCTTTATATACACATACATTAATTACTAAATAGATTGACTGAACCCATTAAATAATAATTAATTAATCAATTCTGCATGTGATGCATTTAAGGGCTCATTCATATAGAACAGTAAAGCCAAATAGCTATGTGCAAAAACAGAACGAAAAAAGAACGAAAACATGGTTTTTAAAGTATGGTTTTAAAAAGTAATATCAATCATTTATGTTTCATTAATATTGATTCGTCTGCCAGCAGGCAAGTGCGATAATAATTAATAAACAATGGAACACCTATATAGAGGACTAAAATCAATATATATGACAAAACTTTAGATTAGTATAGATCAGCAGAAAAGCAACATATCCAGCTTTCATAAAATGTATGAAGTATATATGTCAATTGATGTGCAAAATAAGCAGAATAATGTACATGACTGATAGACAATAAAAAACATTAAAAACATTAGAAATCTTTGAAAATTAATAACTATAAGAAAATAGCAGCAATAATTGAAATTTAGCTCCAATGAAGGGAATAGCAGCATAAAGGAAATAGCATAAAAGCAGCAGAAGAAATACAGTAATTAGAACATAAACAATAAATCAAAAATATTATAAACGATAATATAAAAGAAATCCTTCCTAATTCATAATATGAGCCTAGAATGAATATATAGATGGATACTAATAAATATTTAGAATCATTAAATATAATATGTGATAAAAATATATTTGTATATTAATATGTATGTATATTATAATAAAATATTAAACCAGTGACAGCAATAATAATATATTATATTAAGCCAGTGACAGAAATAATAATATATATATTTAGGGAGACCTACTAATTCTAATTATGTTAACTAAAAAGGTTCATTTATGGTCACATCAAAATAATTAGCAGTGTGAGTTTACCTTTTATATAAAGACTATAAAAATAATATTCATCAAAAAATGTAAAAAAGTGTAAAGCAATAGAAATATATTGATGTCATAAGGTTGGATGTTATTAAGATAATTGAGTGATGACAGGAACAATGTGTAAAATATGATATAGAAATATATAATATATAATATATAAATAATAAATAATTAGATAAAAATGAACATGTAAAATCTATACTAGTATAACAAAAAGTACAACAAAATATGCATATAAGCATATATGTATATATGTATTTGTATAGAGTTAATGATATTTACGTTATTTCAAGGAAGATCTGATACTAATATAACTATTTAGGCCAGGAGATTGCTGTGCCCGAAACCTAAAAATCCAATCAAGTTCTAAATTTTCTAAATTATTGAAGTTGTCTCCTCGTCTATCATCACTCAATCTTATTTGTATCACCCTGAATTTAAAATTATGCGTTGGAAATTGTATAATGTGTTTTGAGAGAGCATTTTTTGTATCTGCTTTCTTTATGGCATACAAGTGCTCCTGTATTCTTTCTTTTAGTTTCCTTCTTGTCATTCCAACATAGAATGCAGGACATTTTTCACGTGGCCAAATATATAACATTATTAACTTCACAATTGGCAAAACATTTAAATTCAAATATAAATGATAGTGTAGGGTGTATAAATTCTGTTAAAATCCAATGACAAGAGCTGCATTTTCCACATGGGTGGGTACCCATGGGTAGCCTATGATGTGTCATGTTAATTAATCTTTCTTTACATAAAATCCTTTTTAAATTTTTCATATTTTTGTATGTAAAAGTAGGTCTTTCACCTATTATTCTTTTAATTTCATCATTAGTAGTCAGAATGGACCAATGCTTACTAATAATACTTGTTAAATATTTATTGTCACTGGTATAGCTAATAATGCATCTGACTTGTTTAGAATCTTGTCTATCATACTGTCTACCTTCTAATTTAGATCTATAGAACACTTTCGTGACTTGTTTCAGTCCATTGTTAGTAAAATTCTCTTTTATAGTGGCCACTGTTCTTGGATTATATCCTCTGTCTATAAATAAATGTTCTAAGTTATCAAATTCATAATTACGTTCTTCTTCATTCTGACATATTTTATATAGCCTAGTGAACTGTCCTCTTACAATATTGTTAAAAATAAATCTCGGATGCATACTTTCATGTTGTAGTAGCGTGTTTTTCCAACATTCTTTTCTGTAAAGGGAAGATGTTAATTTTCCTTTTCCTTCCTTTTTAATATGCAAGTCTAAGAAATTAATATCAGAATATGAATATTCAATTGAGAATCTTAGAAACTCAGTGTTTTTTTCTAAATCATTAATAAAAGTTCTTAATTCACTTGGACTACCATCCCATATTAAAAGTATGTCATCTACAAATCTGTAATACGCAATTACCTTATAATAATCAGAATGTGTGAAGAGATCAGTAATCTCCCATTTATAAACTGACAAATTTGCATAAATATTAGCGCAGGGGGTGCCCATGGCAACCCCCCACTGTTGTATATAAAGTTGTCCATTGAACATCATCACATTATTACTAAGCACTATATCAAGTAGAGCATTTATTAAAATCTTCTCATTATTATTTTAAGAGGAAAGCCTATTCAGTAAGAATTCATAGCACTTAGTTTATTAAAAAATGCACTAACAAAATTAATGAAAATATATTTTAAATGAATTAATAATCACGAACATAATGGTATAAGGGACAAAAAACATGGACAGTTTCATATTATATAAAAAAATTTTAAAAAAATATTTAAAATATTTAAAATATTAGTTTATTTATTCAAGTATTCATATTATATCATTATTTATTTAACTACATATATGTACACATATTTACTTACTTCCACACATTATATATTTTAACTAATATCAAATTTATATGTTAACCATTGATAATACATTTTATGCCTTTTTGGAAATTGGTTAACACAACAAGTAAGTATTAAAATGAATTTTATATATATATTTATTGATAGGTAAACTTCATGTTATCAAAAGAATGTTTTATCCCTATTCAAATTTTCGTACACAACTTTTTAACACAATTATTAATATATATTTTTAAATATAGGGTTGCCTACTATTAAAATTAATAATACTGAAGCTACATATTGTTAGGACAATAAGTGACTGGACAACACACAAATAAACTTTCCGTTTAAATTTGAACATCAAGAGATACGTCAGAGAAACTATAGTTAAGTTTAAATAAGTAATTTATATTTATGAAGTTCGAATAAAGACAAAGCGCACGTAATTTTAGTAACTCAAGTTTAAATATAAACACATTTAAAAGCATATTACATTTTACTAAAGGTTCCGGTTTGTAGGAACACACATCATGTGATCATCATTTCTTAATGAAAACATTTGGTTTTAATATCGGAAGAGAACGAATTATTTTACACACTCTTGGACGTTCAATGATTTATAGCTAGCAATACATGTAGTAAATGAATGGTCATTTGGTCAAATGTATTCGCACCAGTTTTCAAGAAACAGCGCGAAGATTTTGTTAAGACACCAGTTGGGATAGGCATTACAACATGAATATTGGGCTTAGGAACTTTCCCAGTTTTTAAAAAAGAATAGCTAGCTATTTCATAGCATAATGTCCTACGAAACAGGGTGTAATAAACAAAATCAGTAAAGTATCAGAATGTTTTAGGATAAGAATGTTTCACAACAATGTTTACAAGATTATTTCAACTGAATACATTTAGTAGTTGTGTTTTAAAATAAACACTAAGGAAATGCTACCTAATAATTGATTTATTTAGATTGGTAGAAAATTTTCTGAATTGTTTAATTGGATCATTAGCATTGTATAAAAGCAAGCAAAGTAAGGTCATAATTCATCTTGAAAAAGCCCGTCATAGGAACGGGTGAAAGCGCTTGAGTTATTTCCTTTTTTACGTTGGATCCTACTACTATTGAGTGTTATTTTTTATGTTTTAATTGCTGCTTGACATTAAAAGCATTTTACTTACGGAGAAGTATTTCTTGACTACAACATTTTCGAGATTCGCAAGAAGAAGTTTATTGGTCACTTGTGCTTCTGCTAACTTTTTCCTATTCAGTAAGAAGCTTATTGCTTCAAGTCCAAAAGCATTAGGTATGGCTGTGAATAAACTTTGAACATCTAAGGTAACCAGTAGATGTTTATCTTGAATCTGGTTAGATAAATTGTCTAAACTGTTTAGTAATTGATAAGAATCTTTTAAGATGGTCGGAACACCATTAACTAAAGGTTTCAATTTCTTCTCAATAAAAATAGAGATATTTTCTGTGACCCATTGATTTCCAACTACTATGGGACGTAGTGGTGGGGGTATAATACCTTTATGCATCTTGGGTAACCCCTTGATGTAGGGTATGGTTGGATGTTCAATAAGTAGAAACTTATAAAAGTCATAACTAATTTGTCTTGTTAACAATAAATCATAAATATCTTTATGTACTCCATATATTAATTTGTCAACCACTTTAAAGTCTATTTGTTTATAGGTGTTATCATCTTGCAGTAGAAGTCCCATATAATGCATATAATCTTTTAAGTTCAAAATAACCATTCCTCCCCCTTTATCAGCAGGTTTTATTATAATCTCTGGATTATTGGCTAAAACATTCATAGCAACTCTTTCTTCTTTTGATATATTATGAAACAATGATAAAGATCCTTTTTTATATTCGGAATAGTGTTTATATAAATCATTTTCACATGCCTTTATAAAACAGTCTAGACAAGGATGCAGAACAGGCGAAAAAATGCTTTTCCTTTTAAAACATTCAAAAGTGTTTTGTGAATCATTAGCATTATTAGCTTGTGATGCAGTTGATTTAAAAAACATTTTCAAAGCAATGCTACGTATAAAAATTCTTAGTTCAATTAATATGCTGGATATGTTACCTACTTGTGCTGGTATAAAACTTAGTCCTCTATTTAAAAGTTTATAGTCCGTTTCTGTTAATGCTGCATTAGATAAATTAAATACTAAATTGTTCAGTCCCTTTGCCGGCCCCTTTTGTTTAGCGGTTCTTCCGATGGTCTCCTTTTCCTTCTCCCCAAGCTCGTTGATCTCCCTCTCGTATCTCTCCTTTGCCGAACCGGAAGTGGTAAAAAAGAATCTATGTTCGTTTGTTGTAGTTTGGGTTTCGCTCCTAAACCCAAGTGAGAAATAAAAGCCATTTGGTTCGGAGGCGGTGTATTGATGTCATCTGGAAGAAAAGGTCTATGCCTGTTTGCTGACAATTCCGTACTGCAATCATTAACTACAGCTGCATTGTTGGCTCCAGTTAAAGGGGAAATATCAGATGCCTCATTTATAAGTTGTTCACTATTCATGTTGGCCATTTCGGCTCTTCCCATTCTTTGTGCTTCTTCTCCCCGATTAAATCTGGACCAAATAAATACCTGACCACTGGCAAAGTCATTTTGGTCCCTTTGTAGCTTGCGTAGTTTAATGACTTGTAGCCTGTCTCCATAAGCAGTAACTTGACTGATGAGATTGTCAAGTTTAGTTGAGAACATTTCCCCTTTAAATCTTTTAGTAATGTCTTTATATAACTTATCAATCTTTTCAGTTAAATCTTTTTCTATAGGAAGAAAATAGTCAATCAACAATTTAACATAGTTAAAGCTGAGTTCTAAATTCATTTTTTGCCAGCTTTTAAGGAGTTCAGGATGGCTGTTGCCATAGGACGGCATGCACAGGACCCTCATTCCTCTAGGGACCACTTTAAAGTGAAGGCACGCCTCCAAGTGACGGCGCTGCCAGATTAGCCTGAATTGTTTATAAAGACTATTTTCAAGTTCTCTGTAAAGCGGGTTGAAGTCATTAAGTAGATTCACAGTACCTGTTTCATTAGCAGTATTTTGTATCAATAAATCCACATCAAGTAATGGATTTACTTTTGATTCCATCAGAATATTCCATTTTGCATTCACTTGGGTTCTTTCGGGAACGTAATCAAGTTCTAGTGAAGAGCCTTCCATTCGTGTAGAGAGTCGGTAGATTCGGAAGAGTCCCCAAGGTCCCCCTCTGAGGATATCTCATTTTCTGACATCCTAGAAATCCTTAAACAGAGGGGGAACTGGTCTGCCCTCAACCCTTCTGAGGACGAGTCTGTGTACCTGGACGCATTTGGTTCTTGCCCTTCCACCTCCTGGGTGTCCCCGCCTTTCGACCCACTCATGGAGGTGGTGGCTCGGAAGGTGTGGACAGCTCCAGATACTATGGAACCAACTCCCCGGAGGACCACAAAATTTATTACAGCCCCTTCGGACAAGCAGTTTCTCACTAAGGGCATCCCCGTTGATACCATGGTGGTGGCGGTGGCCACTAAGGAGGAGTTGGCTGACCCCTTCAGTTCCTGTCCATCCTCCTAATGAGGAATCTAGGACTATGGATAGGTACGGCAAGCGGATGTTTTCTTCAGTGACCTTTGCCATGCGTTCGCTGAATTATTTGTGCCATTTCACCCGTCTTCGGAGAGACCTTCTCAAAGAACTAGGGGATACCTTACAGGACCCATCAGCTGCGGGGTCTCAGGAAAAGATAAACTCCCAGCTAGGGACCCTGAACTCTATTGTAAACTCCTCCATGCGGCTCATTTCCTATGCCACCGATGGAGCGAGTAGGGCTGCAGGCACGGGTGTTGCTCTAAGAAGTCACACCTGGATGCGGCTTTGCAACTTTGCCGACCCCTTCAAGACGTCCTTCACTAACACCCCCTTTGATGGTTCTGCCTTGTTTGGACCTCAAGTGAAGGATACATTGACCAGGTGCGAGCAGGAAGGCAAGACTCTCTCTGCCGTAGGAGTTCGTTTTTCTACCCCTTCTAGACCGTACCCTAAGGGTCAGAAAGGTGGGAAAATGTGGTTCCGCAAACCTTAGGGAGTACTGCCTGATGCACGTGGTGAGCTTCCCTCCAGAGGCAGAGGAGGGAACAATAATAGACGCCGCCCGAGGGGCAGGGGGATCCGCAGAATCAGGGTAGCAGAGAATCTTTCTCTGACAAACCCTTCCAGCACCCCTGAGGAGCTGCCCGACTGTCCACCTTCGGAGGCAGTCGGGGGAAGACTATCACTGTACCCAGAAGCCTGGCATTCCCTCACGCAAGACAAATGGGTACGGTCGATCATATCCGAGGGTTACAGAATTCCCTTTATTCACATCCCACAACAGCCAAAAGGGCCCCTTCCAGACGTTCCACCCGGTCTGAGGGATCTAGCAGCACTAGAAATTTCAAAGCTGCTAAGAAAAAGGGCCATCCAGCCGGTCCCAGCAGACCAACAAGGATCCGGTATCTACTCCAAGTTCTTTTTGGTACCAAAAAAGACAGAGGACTGGAGACCTATTTTGGATCTCAGCAGGCTGTTCGTCGGTTCAAAGAACGAGGTTAAGGATGGTCACGCTACAGTCCATTCTACCCTTTCTGGGTCAGGACAATTGGATGTGCTCTATAGACCTTCAGGATGCGTACTACCATATCAAGATGAACAGGCGCTCCAGAAGGTTTCTCCGCTTCCAGCTGGTAGACGGTCACTACCAATTCAGAGCCCTGCCCTTTGGCCTCACCACAGCCCCCAGGGTGTTTACCAAATGCATGGCAGTGGTTGCGGCTCACCTGAGACGACAAGGATTCCGGGTGTTTCCATATTTAGACTGGTTCCTTACTGCCACCACCAGGCATCAACTACTCCAATCCAGAGATTACGCTGTACAAACGTGCAACGCGTTTGGTATCTCTCTAAATTTCGAAAAGTCTGCATTGTCGCCTTGTCAGTCTATTACCTTCATGGGCGCTGTTTTAAACACAGTGGAGCTCTCAGCAAAACTACCCACACAAAGAGTTTCAGACATTCGCAACCATGTTCAGATCCTATTACAGGAGAGCAGAGTCCAAGCCTGATTTGTACTAAAAACACTTGGTCTCATGGCAGCAGCAATCACTTTACTCCCCTTAGCGCATTTTCATATGCGGATCCTGCAGTGGATGCTATTTTCCCAGTGGTCCTTTCAGCAGCTCCCCATGTCACACACCATTCTAATCACTCAAGTCATGCAAAAGACACGTTTCTTGGTGGATGGTCTCCCCTCGTACTCCAGGGCAGACCTGTGGTCCTTCCTCATCCTGTTGCCACTGTGACAACGGATGCCTCCCTGATCAGATGGGGGGTATTTTCGGGGCAGGACAGTCCAGGGCACATGGCAACCCTTCGAATACCATTTGCACATAAATGTCTTGGAAATGAGAGCGGTACTTTTAGTGTTGCAAGCCTTTCAGGACTCTCTACCCACTGGGACTATTGCAATTCAAACAGACAATATGTCTGTAGTGTGGTACATCAACAAGCAGGGCGGAACCAGATCCTACCCCGTATGTCGAGAAGCACTCAGACTTTGGCAATGGGCGATCTCTTCTCAATGGTTTCTGGTAGCAACGCATATTCCCGGGAAGTCCAACGTCATAGCGGACAGACTGAGCAGAGCCATTCTCATGCCTCATGAGTGGTCTCTCAACCAGACAGTAGCGGAGAGAATTTTCAGAAGGTGGGGTCAGCCTTGCTGCAACCTTTTTGCAACACCTCTAAACAGCAAGTGCTCAGACTTCTTCGCCCTCTTCCCTCTCCCAGGTCTACCCACCAGAGACGCTCTAGTTCACGATTGGCCCTGGGGTCTTCTGTATGCATTCCCCCTCTTTCCCTTGATTACTCAATCCAGAAAGCAACTGCCTTGAGAGCCAGGATGATCCTCATTGCCCCTTACTGGCCTCGACAAATTTGGTTTCCGTTCCTGCAACGCCATCTACTGGAGCAGCCCTGGCATCTGGACCCAGTGCCAGATCTTCTGACCCATCAATCGGGCGGGCTGCATCAGTCCCTTCGATCTCTCAACCTCACAGCTTGGTTACTCCACTTCCAACCCTAGCCAGGCTTCCCCTTATCTCTCAACCAGTTTGCGATATCATCCTTGCTTCTCACAAGTCTACTACCAGAAAGACTTATGCTAGCAAATGGCAGAGTTTCTCTGTCTGGGCAGGGGAAAAACACGTGGACCCCTTTACGGCTCCTGTCCAGACAGTTTGAGTTTCTAGCAGAATTCTTTCGATGTAATGGGAACCTATCTCGCCTACATTCATAACTGATGGGTTCGGAGCCGTTCCGTCGGCTCCGACTCGGCCACTATATACTAGAACGAAGTCTCTCATTGGCTGGGCTACCCCTTATCCCATAATGCACCACGCCTGCTTCTCCAGATCTTGTTTGCCGCTTTTCAAGCCAGACGTGGTCTCGACTTGGCTGGAGCTAAGTGTTTTTTTTTTTCTTGACCTTTTGGTCTTTTTTGACTAGGGTTTCTGTCAGAATTTAAACAAACAGCTATTTTAACAGCTTTGTGAGCATTTGTGGTCAGTTTTGTGCAAAATTAAATTTTATTCTTTTCGCGCTACTAGTGTACTGGGCAAGGCCCGTTAGAGGGCCTTTGCCCTTATTGTATGTCTATCTAATTTTCTTGTTGTGTGACTGAGAGAGTTTTCGGGCTAAGCCTGTTTAAGTTAGAGGGCTTTAGCCCATACATTAGTTACTGTTTTTTTTTCTAGCTATCAGTTACCTGTTTTTTCTACTGTACTCAAAATATCTAAGGAGCAGAAATCAGGGTTCAAAAAGTGTGCAAAATGTAATTATAAAATGTCTATTACAGACAGCCATGCTGTCTGCGTGTACTGTTTAGGGCCTAAACATTTACAGGATACTTGCAGTGTGTGTCACGCTTTTTCCTCCAGGGTGCTCCAGGAGAGAAAAAACAAGCTGATACTTGGGGGTCTGATTAAGCCTTCATTTGAGGAAGCTTTGGCTTCATCTCCAGTTTCTAAAAAGAAGAGCTTGTCTGCTCCGACCAGTCCGTCGGGCCCGACACCCAAGAAGCATAGCTCGTCTGCTCCAACCAGTCCGTCGGACTCGACAGCTAAGAAACTGGGATCGACTTCTTCCTCGGCTCCAATGGCTTCGGAGCCGATGGCTGAAGGGTCTGCCTCGGTGCTTCTTCCCTCGGCTCCATTGGTGTCGGAGCCGCAGGTTAGTGCATCGAGAGGCCAATCACCTACCTCGGCTCCTTTGGTCTCGGAGCCGTTGGAGGTGTGCAGCTCAGACTCTTCCCCCTCGGTTCCGGAGCCTCCTTCGGCGCCGACACTGTTGCAAACTGTTCCGGTCTCGGGTCCGATAATGCTGGAACCCTTTCGGAGCCGATCCCCTGCTTTATCGGAGCCGAGGCAGAAGTCTTCTCGGCCCCAATCTGTTTCCTCCAAATCCTCTAGGTTGTCTGATTCGGATTTGGATAGGGTTATCCAGAGGCTGTTCCAGTCCCCAGTTTTTACTAAAATGATCTCTGCTCCAGCCCACGCGGCTTCGGAGCCGATTCCACATCCCATGCATTTGATTCCTCCTCCGACCCCCTTGGAGCCGTTGGAGTCGGTGCAGGTAGAACGCAGCGGAATCGTCCAGTCGGAGCAGGGACCCCCTCGGAGTTTCTCTGCTCCGACCTTCATTCCTACCCTGTCCTCGGTGTCAGGGTTTGGTACCGGGTCTTCCTCGGCGGGGGCCGAGGGCAACACTGTGGAGCTCGCCTCTTCGATGCCCAGTCTTCCCCTCGGAGCATCGGCCGCAGGTATTCCCGGTACCGCCGTGGTCTCTCAGCAAGTGCCCTCTGCAGAGTCTGGAGGTCCTGCTTTTGAGGCCATGAGGAGTGCGCTGGCCATGACCTTGCCGGTTCAGCAGGTTTCTACCTCTCCGTCCTAAGTTTTGGGTACTGGTGCCTCTGGAGACATTCTTTCCCACGACAGTGGGGCCCCAGGGCCTGAGGATACCCCCTTAGAGGGTTCCCTTCTTCCGGGGGGTCCTTCTGAATCTGCTTCGGATGAACCCCCAAGGAAGAAACTGTGTAAGAGGAAGCACGTTGATTCCCAAGATGAATCCGTCACTTCAGATACTGACCTCGATGATGCGGAGGGGTCCCCTAAATCGTCCTCTGATGACGTCTCCTTCTCAGACATCCTTGAGATCTTGAGAGAGAGGCGATTGGCAATCCAAAGCCCCTACCGCTGAGGAGTCAGTTTTCCTCAAGACCTTCGGGGCCCAGCCCTCCTCCTCCTGGGTGTCTCCACCCTTCGACGAGTTATTAGATCTAATCTCTCGGAGGGTGTGGGAACATCCTGATACAGCAGAACCTGTGCCTGCCAGGCCTAATAAGTTTCTTTCAGCCCCTCCCCAGAAGGAATTCCTCACTAAGGGTGTTGCAGTTGATGCTATGGTGGTGGCATCTGCCACTCAGCAGGACGTGGCAGAGGCTCCAACGTCTATTCATCCTCCTAATAAGGATTCTAGGAGCATCGATAGGTACGGGGAAGCGTACCCTTTCTTCAGCGACCTGTACCCTGCGGTCGCTGAACTATCTCTGTCATTTTACAAGGCTCCAAAGGGACCTCCTCAGGGAGTTAGGAGAGTCCCTTGTGGGTAACCTTCTTGAGGTGTTAGCACAGACGGTAGGCGCCCAGATGACTACCCTATCTTCTATTGTCAACTCGTCCATGAGGCTCATTTCCTATGCAACCGAAGGGGCGAGTAGAGCAGCGGGCACAGGAGTGGCTCTTGGGAGACAAGCCTGGTTATGCTTGTGTCCACTCGTGGAGGCCTTTAAGTCTTCCTTCGCCGACGCCCCCTTTGATGGGTCTTCTTTGTTTGGACCCAAGGTGAAGGACACACTTACTTGGTGCGAGCAGGATGGCAAGACCTTGACTGCCGTTGGGGCCTGTTTCTCCGCTCCCTCTAGACCTTATCCCAAGGCCCAGAGAGGAGGGAAAATGTGGTTCAGGAAATCCCAAAAGTTCTTCTGTACTCCGAGTGATCCCCCCTCCAGAGGCAGGGGGGGTGGGATTCAGGAAGACGCAGCCCTAGAGGTGGCAGAGGCCCCCGTAACTCTGGAGACCGCGACTCCTTTCGTGGTTCCTCCTACCCTCAACATCCCTAGGATGTGGCCTGGCTGTGCTTCTCCAGAGCCGGTCGGGGGTCGTTTTGCGAAACACCCCCACAGGCTTGGGAATCGATAACCAAGGATCAGTGGGTGCTTCGCACTGTAACCAGAGGCTACCTCATCCCCTTTTTCAAGCCCCCTCCTCCTACAAGGAGAATCCCGGACGTGCCACCCAGTCATCGGGATCTGTCAGCCCTAGAAGTTTCAAAGCTGCTAAGCAAAGGGGTCATCCAGCCCGTCCCCGCCGACCAGATCGGATCAGGAACTTACTCAAGATTATTTTTGGTGCCAAAAAAGACGGGACGTAAGGCCCATTTTGGACCTAAGCTCTTTAAATCGTTTTGTGAAGAAGTCCAAGTTCCGGATGGTCACCCTTCAGTCCATTCTCCCGTTATTGGAGAAGGATGTCTGGATGTGCTTCATAGACCTCAAGGACGCTTACTATCACATTTTATAGGTTCATAGGTTCATACTAGGCTATCTGCCCGAGGGCATTTACAAGCCTAGCCCATCGTTTTGTGGCTTACGCCACCCCTTTAGTATGGGGAACTATACCCATTATTTTGCTGTGCCTCTGTCGAGCAGTGACACTGAGGTAATCCCCGGGGTATATCTGCAATCTCCCATCCATTGGTCAAGATTTCTCTTGAACAAGGCCAGCGAGGTGCTCTGCCTCACATATACCGGTATTTTGTTCCACAGCATAGGGAGTCTTTGGGTGATGAATCTATCCCTCCAGCACGTCCTATTAATAGCCGTGTCGAGGTTTAAGTCTCCCGCCCTTGTGGTTCTGACTGATCTAGATTTTTTGAGGTGAAGCATATTCATCAAATCTGGGTTTGACATGGCCTTGTATGTTAGGCAAAGGTCACCTCTGAGCAAGCAGTAAGCGACTGAATAGAGCTGGAGTTCTTTCAGTTGGGCAGCATAGGACAGATTTTTGAGACCCTTTATCCTTTTGGTGAGGAACTTTTGTGGCCTCTCCAGCTGCTGCAAGTGCCGGGTCAGATACATTCCGAATGGGGCATTGTACTCAATCATTGGTCTGATGAGTGATGAGTATAGGGAGACTATGACCTCCCTTGATCTAGATGAGAATCCCTTCATGATAAGGTGGGCAATGTAGAAGGTCTTCCTAACTACTTTAGCTACATGGGTGTCGAATGACAGACTACTATCAACCTGGGTCCCCTGGTCCCTGATAACTTCTTCTGTGCTCAGTGGATTGCCACCTATTTGGTAGCTAGGGGTAACCTTGTTTTTCCCGAAGGGTATGACTATGCATTTTTTGGCATTTAACTTTAGGCCATGGCTCTGGCACCAGTTATCCGTTTCTGTGAGACCCTTCTGAAGGATATCTATGTCAGATGTGTTTTCTACTATGGCGCCCAGTTTGCAGTCATCTGCAAACTTTGTCAGCCATAACCCTCCTGTGTTTGCTTGTACTTCGGAAAAGTAGATGCCAAACGAGAGTGGGCCCAGGACTGAGCCCTGTGGGGGGGGAATCACCCTCGGGAGAAGGGGAATGGGGGGAAGGCATAAAGCAGACCCGGGGGCCAATTGTGGGTTAGAGCGTCCCTGGGAGACTGCCCCTGAGAGGGTGTCAGAGTGAAGAACTCTCTGCACTTCGCATTGTTGGGGCTGGCGAACAAGTCGCAACAAGGGAGACCCCACTTGGCGAAGATCTGCGCATCTTTTGATACGTCAAGAGTCCAGGAGTCATTTACGCTTCCGCCTAGGAACCAGTCATTTCCAGTTTCGTGCACTGCCTTTTGGTCTGGTGACAGCTCACTTGAGAAGTCTAGGATTCCAAGTGCTTCCCTATCTCGACGACTGGCTCCTCACTGCCACCTCCAAGCATCTACTGATTCCAGCGCTGATGGCCACAGTAACCTTGGGTCTCTCTCTATGAATCACTTTCAATTGGAAATAATCTGTGCTGCAGCCATCTCAGCGTATCACCTTTATAGGCGCAGAGTTAGACACAAAAAGGATGCGGGCATTTTTGCCATCAGAGAGAATTCAGGTTCTACAATCACAGGTTCTAAATTTGTTACCCAAATCTCGAGTTCCTGCCAGAGACAGATTCTTCAGTTATTGGGCACGATGGCTGCAACTATCCTCCTAGTACCGTTAGCCAGGCTGCACATGCGGGTGCTGCAATGGCTATTATCGGTTCAATGGTCATACCAAGAACTTCCCCTGAACCACCTGGTTCTGATTACGGACAGTTGTCGTCGGGACCTCCGTTGGTGGCTATGTCGGTCCAACCTGGACCGGGGGCGTCCTTTCGCACTTCAGCCCCCTGTTGCCACAGTGACCACGGACGCCTCCCAGATAGAGTGGGGGGGTCATTATCTGGACAGGTCTGTCCAAGGCACTTGGCAGGATTGCGAAGCGCACCTTCACATCAATATCCTGGAAATGAGAGCGGTGCTTCTGGTTTTACAAGCACTTCATCATGCTCTCCCCCAAGGTACTATTGCGATTCTATCCGACAACATGTCTGTAGTTTGTCACATAAACAAGCAGCGCGGAACCAGGTCCTACCCCCTTTGCAGGGAGGCCATGAGAGTATGGTGCTGGGCCATAGCCTCTCGACGTTTCTTAGTAGCCACGCACATTCTGGGAAAAGCCAATGTGATTGCAGACAGGCTCAGCAGGACTCTCCTGTTGCCCCACGAGTGGTCCCTCAACAACAGAGTGGCTGCGCAGATCTTCGCCAAGTGGGGTCTCCCTTGTTGCGGCTTGTTCGCCAGCCCCAACAATGCGAAGTGCAGAGAGTTCTAAACTCTGACACCCTCGCAGGGGCAGTCTCCCAGGGACGCTCTAACCCACAATTGGCCCCCGGGTCTGCTTTATGCCTTCCCCCCATTCCCCTTCTCCCGAGGGTGATTCAGAAGGCTCTTCATGTCGGGTGCCACATAATTTTGGTCGCCCCACATTGGCCCCGTCAGGTTTGGTTCCCATTCCTTCAGAAGTATGCAGTACAGGGCCCCTGGATTCTGGACCCAGTGCCGGGTCTGTTGTCCAATCAGTCGGGACACTCTCATCCGTCCTTCCGGTCGTTGCGACTGGCTGCTTGGTTACTCCACTTCCATCCTTAGAGATCTTTCTCTTTCTTCGGAAGTGATGCACATCTTGTCCTCTTCCCACAAGCCGTCTACCGTTAAGCTGTATTCCAGCAAATGGAAAAGGTTTGTTTGTTGGGCCCAGCAGCGAGGCATTGATCCTCTTACGGCCCCAGTTCCGCAGGTCTTGGAATTTCTAGCTTCATTGTTTCATTCAGGTTCTTCAGTCTCCACACTTAAAGTTCAACTGGCAGCTATATCTAATTTTCATGTTGTTATGGAGCCTTCTTTAATGGCTAACAGACTTTGCAAGTCCTTTCTTAAGGGAGCCTGGCTCCTCAGGCCTCCTATTGCTCATTCCGTGCCCCCTTGAGACTTAAATTTGGTTCTGGCCTCTTTAACTGCCCGTCCCTTTGAGCCTGCAGCCACTTGTGATATAAGATTCCTGTCGTGGAAAACTGCCTTTCCTAGTGGCAATAACTTCTGCTAAGCGGGTTTCAGAGCTTCAGGCTCTCTCTTCTTCCCCTCCTTATTTGATTTTTCACAAAGACAGAGTTTCCCTTGGATTGAATCCATCCTTTTTGCCTAAGGTAGCATCCCCTTTATGCATTCAGCAATCATTGGAGCTCCCAGTTTTCTTTCCAAATTTTTCTAATAGAGCAGAATATACCTTCCACCAGTTGGATGTTCACAGGCAACTGCATTTTTACTTAGATAGGACCACTCAGACACGAAAATCTGACCAACTGTTTGTGTCCTTTGCGGAGAATAGGTTAGGTCTACCAGTTGCCAAAACCACCATTGCCAAATGGATTAAGGATTGCATCTCTTTCATTTATTCCCAGTCAGGCAGAGAGTTGCCTTTCCCACTCAAAGCTCATTCTACCAGGGCTATGGCCACCTCTGTAGCTTTTCACTCCAAAGTTTCAATAGATGATATTTGTGCGGCTGCTACTTGGTCTTCTCCGCACACCTTCATTTCTCATTACAAGGTTGATGTGGCTTCCCGAGGCAGAGCTTCATTTGGTTCCGCAGTTCTCAGGAGTGTGTTCCAGTGAGCCACCCGGGGTTTTTAGGTGCTAGGGACGCTGTCCCATCAGTTATGAATGTAGGCGAGATAAGATCCCATTACATCTTTTAGTTATGTACTTACCATAACTTTGGATGTATGGGATCCATCTCGCCTACATTCATACACACCCACCCTCCTTCCCCCTACCTTTTGGATTTGGAGGAAATATTGATCTTGCTAAGCTCTCCTCTGGAAGGGCTCTGGTTGGTTACAGTTATTGGTATGTGTTCTGTACCTGTATGTATGTATGAAAGCGAACAAACAAGATCTGGGGAAGCAGGCGTGGTGCATTATGGGATGAGGGGTAGCCCAGCCAATGGAGACTTCGTTCTAGTGTATAGTGGCCGAGTCGGAGCCGACGGATCGGCTCCGAACCCATCAGTTATGAATGTAGGCAAGATGGATCCCATACATCCAAAGTTATGGTAAGTACATAACTAAGAGATTGGGCTCCTCCTCAGCCACCATCAGAGTTCAACTGGCAGCTATTGCAAATTTCCACGTCTGCTTGTCAGAGACCAGCATTATTTCCCACAAACTTTGCAAAGCCTTTTTAAAAAGAACCCTTTTACTTAGGCCCACGGTTAAGGACCCTCCTCTACCGTGGGACTTAAATTTGGTACTGTCTTCTTTAATTCTTCCTCCCTTTGAGCCGGCGGCTTCTTGCTAGTTGAAGTTGCTGTCGTGGAAAACACTCTTCTTAGTAGCCATCACCTCAGCAAGAAGGGTCTCGGAACTTCAAGCCCTTTGCATTCGCCCTCCTTATCTTGTTTTTCACAAAGACAGAGTGTCACTTAGGACTAATCCGTCCTTTTTACCCAAAATAATCTCAGAGAAAAATCTGAATCAGACCATAGATCCTTCCTGTCTTCTTCCCAAATTACACCAATAGAGCTGAACGAAAGTTACATTGTTTGGACGTTCACCATCAATTGCGCTTCTACCTGGATAGAACTAAGCAGATGAGAAAATCAAATCGGCTCTTCCTGTCTTATGCGGAAGGGAAGCAAGGCCAAGCAAGTCTCTAAGGTAACTTTGTCCAGGTGGTTGTCCTGTCTTATGTTGGTCTACCAGTTGAGGAACAGGGAAATTCCTACTAAGCCTAGAGCCCATTCAACCAGAGCTTTGGCTTCTTCAATAGCCTTTCAGGCAAGATTGCTGATGGATTCCATTTGCGCAGCGGCCACTTGGGCCTCTCCTCATACCTTCATTTCTCATTACAAGCTCGATATGGCCTCCAGAAGTCGGGCTGATTTTGGTTCCACGGTGAGCCACCCAGGATTTAGGTGCTAGGGATGCTGTCCCATCCAGCAAGAATGAAGGCGAGATTGATTACTTAACATTGAGAAGTTATGTACTTACCATAACGTTCCATGTTAGTTGTCTTCTCGCCTTCTTTTTGCGTCCCACCCTCTGGGAAGATCTAGAGTACCTTGTGAGAATTATTGCCACCTCAGTTATATATATATATATATATATATATATATATATATATATATATATATAGGTCTACTTCGAATAACCGAAGCGCCACGTCACCGACACCTGGAAGACTGAGACGGAACGCATATCCCGACAGCTGAGAGGCCGACAACGGCAGCGTGTGAGCGCGATCCGGTAAGTGTGCGAAAGTGAAATATTTAGGATTGGGGAGCGGACAGGTAAGTGTACGATAGTGAGGGATTTTAGGTTAGGGTGTGGGAAAGGTGAGTGTGCGTTAGTGTCGGACTAAGGGTTCCGGTAAGGTAAGTGTGCGGAAGTGACGTAGAGCAGTGTATGGAAGGGTTAAGTGTGTCAGGGTTAGAATCCGGGTGGAGTGAGTGTGCGATAGTGACGGGCTGAATGTTTTAGGGTGGGTTAAGTGAGTTAGGGTTAGGGTGCAGGTAGGGTAAGTGTGCGATAGTGACGGTGTTGAGGTTTAGGGGTGGGTTAAGTGAGTTAGGGTTAGGGTGCGGGTTGGGTAAGTGTGCGGTAGTGTCGGACGTTAGGGTTAAGGTTAGTGGATATGTTGTTGTGTGCAATGTGTAGTTGACGTTTTTTGTGTCGGTGTAGTGGTGTTCGTTTTTTTGAGTTGTTGGTGTTGTGTGTTTTCGGTTGTTTGGGGTCGGTAACTTGTGTGTCGGTGAATCGGAAGTTCGGTGATAGAAAGTAGACCCATATATATATATATATATATATATCTTTTTTGTATCTATAATTAGGTGGATTATTCTCTGTTGTGGTGGGATATATATGTCCATAGTGTTAGCTATCAAACAAGATCTGTGTATATGACGCCTACCATTATGGGACATAGCATAGCCTCGAGCCGGTAAAAATAGCGCTCTAGCTTTAGTATTAGGCAGAGTCGGAGCCGAACCCCGCAAGAAAGGAGGCGAGAAGAAGACAATTAACATGGAACGTTATGGTAAGTACATAACTTCTCATTCCAAATAACATTAGGCCACATTCCACCAGGGCAACAGCCACTTCAACAGCCTTTCTCAGAGGAGTACCTACCAAGGAAATTTTGGAGGCTGCAATTTGGAGTTCAGTGCACGCCTTTATCAAGCATTACCACCTGCCTCTTTACTCTAAATCCAGAGCAGGATTTGCCACTGCAGTTCTGCATATTCTCATAGCCAATCCTAACTCTTTATAGACCAGCCACCCAACCATAGCTTTGGGATTCTACCCAAGTGTAATGACTGCAGCAGTGTAACACGATGAACATAGTGCAGTTTTGTGAGTGTTCACACTGCTGCAGTCCAGGTTACCCTCCCTCCATCCCCTCTGAACTAGCTGGACTTATCTATACCTTTCTATCCTATACAACCTTTGGGGTGTATTTGCTGGTGTCTGAAGGTATTGTTTTTATTGTATATTTTTTGATTAGCAATATGTATTGCCTACCTACTTGGGGGCACCTGACATCTGTGGCAAGAAAAACTGAAGAAAATGGCGTCTAATGCATCTTATATACCCCTGGCGCACTGACATCAGGAAAGAAGTGACAGCAGCCGACGCCGGACCAAGACTTTGGAACTCAGGCCAACAGCGGGATCGCCTGATGGCAGGATAACTCGAGTGTAATGACTGCAGCAGTGTGAACACTCTAACATCTACATTTATGGTAGGTACAAAACTGTACTTTACTGCTTTTGCCAAGAAAGTTTAAGCATTGTAATTTATGGAAAGTGTCTTAATAGGCAAGATGTTATATTCTCTGAATTGGCAAAATGCACATTACCTGCAGCATGCATCAGCCAGGCTTTTCTTTCAGTGACAGGCACACATGGAAGAACATGCCTTGCTGTACATATTTTCCAAAAGAAGTTTGAGAAAATGGAGGTGTGCTTTTATCGCTGTACTGCAGAAGAGCTTGGCATCTATTTACTGTAAGTAAAAAGACAAGAAAAAATACTTCTAAAATTGGGAGCCCTCTGTTGCCTGCAAAGGGTTTATTCACTATGACGTACTAACTTATCATTTTATTCTTTATTCTTGGGAGCACCCCCTGCTTACACAAGAGCACATTGTAATGTCATGAACCAGAGAGCATCTATTCCTTGTAAATCAAGGTTACTTGTTGATAAAGCTAGGCAAAGCAAACTCCAAATTATAAGTTTAATAAGTGATTTGGAAGGTATATAGTTTTTAAACTTCCATTTGGTATTTTATTAGCACCAGTCGTGCCAGAGCATTGCTGCCAAATTAATTGAAGGCTTAGAGAGGCTGTAAACTTATTTAGTGATACAGTATTGTGAGATGGGATATAAGAAGAGAATGTCGAAAGGGTGAGAGCTGCTGAATATTCTGACCACAATTTCAATCTAAGTATGCGGAAATGTAAAAAAATAAAAAAAAGACAGGTTTAGAGTAAATGGGTCATGTTTTAACAGAGGGTCGAAAGTCTGATCTTATGTACTAATGTCAAAACTAGAAGACAAGTAGTTTTTGTGAATGGTGTAGTGTCCTGCAAAGCTTATAACTAATGTGCCCGAGATAATGCCTCTACAGAAATTTTAAGTTGTTCCTTGCAAATTGATGCAAAAGATCTATTCACCTAAAAAAATCTATTAGCAGTAGTGTATAGGTATGTGAAGTTAGTGATTATTGGAATGCTACAGACGTAGAAACTGATCACATACACCCTTACAAAGCAAAGTGTATTTAAAAAGCTTCAGTGCAAAGCATTTTCAAGATTGCAGAGTTTGACAGAGTAATCTGAAGGCAAAATGCAGACCAGGCAAGGATCCTAAGTATAATAGGTATGCAAAAATAGAGCATGTTTACCTGCAAATCATGAAGAACAGCTAACAGGACCTAAGAGTCTTTGGGAAGTATAGCAGTTACCAGTGATATAATAAAAAAGTAAAAACTTCAGTTATGTATTGATAAGCGGACTTAGAAATGCAGATATTGAAAGATGTTGCAATGAAAGGGTTAGTAAGGAACAATTTTTTTTTCATTCAAGACTCATTGTGCCCAGGACTTGGTGCTCAAAGCTGACAGATTAGTTCATGATCATCTGAGAAAACAGATGCTTGGGAAGATGCAGGAGTCTTATCTGGGATTGCTGAAAGAGCAGAACTGTTTCGGCTAGATGTGTCTACTCAGACCAAGTAATGCAAGTTTGTGCCATCTGCAAGTTGCATTACAACAACCTAAAGGGAAGATGGCATACCCAGTTCCAGTCATCCATGGAGAAGTTCAGCGAAACCACGTTCCCCCAGGTAAACTGAGTGATACAAATGCAGGTGTGAGAAGTGCATTAAAGTATACTGGTAACTGGTGTAGTAGTCCTTATTGCTAGGACTTCAGTTACACAAGGCTGGTCTGGCCTAACTTCCAGAACTCAGCACCCTCCCCCAATGAAGCAGACATCCAAATGTCTGAACATTTCCTGTATAAAGTTTAATGTTTACCCACTCCATTTCCCCTACCCACAGCTGACCCTCCGCTACCACCAACTTCTCATCATTCACCAGATCTGCCTGACCCTACCTGAACAGTTCCTGCCTTCAGGTGGTGCATAGACATTTACACGAGCAAAACCTCCCAGCTAAGCAGTATATTACTTGGAAGCATGAAGCTCTTCAGATTGTCATCCCCCAGTGAGTAAGTCTGTGCTTGCCACTCACACGCTCCTTCAGTACAGCCCTCCAACATCTATGCCACTAGTCGAGCACAGGTCTACTGGGATGCAGCAAGGACTTATTTGTGTGCCATTGGGGCTGCCACTCACTCCATTTTTTAAATTGGTATTCATTATTTTTTTTTCTGCAGTGCATGTACTCTTTAACAGCATTCATAATCTGACATTGTTCAACCTCCTGCAGACCTCTGGCAATACAACTTCCCAGCTGGAGAAAAATACATTTCTAATGTTTATTTGGTTAGCTAACTCTTGCATTGTATTGTTTAGAGGGATGAGATGACCACTTCTGCTTTATGATATGCCCACTGTTACACTCAAGACTCCCCCCACCCCAAGAAAATGTTAGTGACCTGGCAAACAACCCCATTGCCAAAGTGCAGCTCATTGTTTCCAAAGGAGAGGACAGACAACCTGCTGTTTTGGTTAAGACGGATTTGCTGGACAGAGACTTGGAGGTTTTGCAGTCCTGTCCCAGACCTATTCCTTTATGATGGCTTCTCCAGTCAAAAGGACACACAAGCATAAGCATCTGATGCTTGCCCCCACCTATCTTACCTAAGCCTCCATTGAGTCCACAGTCCCCTTCCCCTGCCTCCCAAATTTATCCCCAAGAATGGCCCTCTATAGCTCAAGGATTTCTTCATGTCCTACAAAGCCTGCAGCCAAGTGCATATCCACCCCGTGTCTGGAGTCCCCTCTATAAAAACACATCCAGATTTATTGCAGCAAGACACATTGTAATATGTTATGTGTTCACTATCATGTCTTTTAGTTTGTTTTTTAATTCAAAGCCCAACTATGCTTCAAACAGACAGTAAAGTAAGCAATATTAGTTTAAATAGTGAGTATTTTACTAAGCAATAGTACAAATTACTTGTTTGTTATATTTTCCTACGTTGCTGACTTCTCTTTAGCTCACTTTTCTAACAGTTTCTTTTTATGGGGGGGTCTTGATTTCGGAGTATTAAACTCTGTCTTAGTGAAACAGCTCATTTGCCCATGCCTTGGTTTTAAAGAAATTACAAAGTGTGGGACCCACCATCGCAGATAAGGACAAGTTAAGCAGGCAATGAGTAAAAGCCAGTATAAAAGAGGGATGATGACTTCAGAGAGGGGGAAGAATGGGACTTCTACTCCCAAATGTCTCTCCCCACAGTACAACACACAGACACTGGTAACATCATATAGTCATCTTCATCTGCAGAGGAAATCTTGGTTGGACATGCTGTTTTGCAGAATGAAAGACTGCTTTCACATTGGAAGCCAGAGTGGTATCAAATGTTCAGAAAAGGTATATTTGATGCTCTCAAACTTATGGCAGTTTCTCCAGTCTGAGGAGCTCTCGAGTATTCTTTCTTAGCTGCTTCTAAGGAAGTAGACACTGCACCCTGCCTGATTTTGCAGGGTCTAAGTTTTGTAACTTCCTTTATAAAAATCTTGCGACTAATTCAGGAGTGGTGTCTTGATCAAGAGAAGGGGGATCAAAACTGATGCTTATCTCCAGTACTCTTCCCTACAATATGGAAAGCATAATGCTGGATCTAAAGTGTTTACAGTTGCTACTCTGGTCTGCAGAGCCATTAATTCACAGACCCACATTTCAAATTGCTGTCCTAGGACCAGATGGATAAGTTTGGAGGAATATGTTTTGGATATAGGTTTAGACATCACCCAGACCCTCAGTCAGCTGGCTGTGATGCTATGGGTGTATGATATCTGACCTTAGGAGACGTGTGACAGGTTATAACCCCTGCTGTAGAGTATGTCCAAGTTCTGAGTGTATCTGTGAAGAAGAATTTGCACTTGGGGATGGTCACTAATGAAGTTAAAAAAAAAAAATAAAAATGCAAGGAATGAGGAATGACTCTGAAGTCGGTGAAACAGTGCAATTCACTCATGCCTTGGTCTTATTTGAATTGTTCAACAAAGTTTGGGACCAACTGTCTCAGACTTGGACAAGCCAAGTAGGCAGAGTGTAAAAAAAAAAAAGGCAGTACAAGAAAAATGCATAGAGACCAGAAGAGGAAGCCTATGGACCCCCAAGCCCTGTACATCTTGGGAAGCAGCTGTGGCTATGCAGATCTCCCTCTTCTACCTCCAAACCCACCCCCAATGGTAGCGGGAAGGGTAACCCAATATTTGTAAGAACTGGCCAAGTATAACAAAAAAAAAATGGGTGCTGTGGATAATCTGTGTGACAAATGTTTATCCTTAAGAAATCCAAGTGTCACCTCTTCCACTCTGAGATTAAGTGCTTCTGGTCCCAACAGCTCTATAGTTAAGAGAAATAGAGCCCATCCCAAAGCATGGGTGTTCTACTAAAGACTGTTAGTGCATAAAGGGAGGGTCTTTGGAAACCAAGTTGAGTACTCCTCTCGTAATTCCAAAACTTAAAATACTAGCATTACAAAACCCTTTTACCACTCCTGCTGACATGGGCCCATATACCTTCATAATACTTGGTTACCTTCATTTTTACATATGGGTTTGGAGCTGATCCTCTGCTCTGACTCAGATGATTTACAAGCTGGAAGACTTCTGGTTGGCTCGTGGCTAAGCAGGTATCCCATGGTGCACCAGTACAGTCCCCAGATCTCGTTTGCCACATCAACGAGTTCGGTTGTGCTTCTCTTGGCTCTGGCTAAGTTTTTCAAAATTATCGTGTTCACTGCTTTATTATTGTATATTTAGTATTGCTAATATATCAGGCAGTTGCTTTGCTTGCCTTTTTCGAGTGCAACTTAGTTTTCTAGTTTATTGGTATCCTGTGTGCCAGTTAGTTTTAAGCGCTGTTGCGCATTATTAGGTAGAGTTTTGGGCGGTTTTCCGCTCTTAGTCAACAGGGGCTCCTGTTGTCATGTCTGTTGATATTCTGACCTTTTTTGGTCACAGCAGTTGGTTTCTGTTATTTTTACATTGTTTTTGGCGGGAATCCACTTGTGAAGTTACTAGGATTGCAAGTTTATTATCTGTTTTTTCTTGAGAATAGAAAGTTATTGTGTCATTTACAGTTTTTCTTGTGTGCATGAGCTTTCCTTTGAGGTCTGTTTAAGTTAGAGGACCAAGTCCTCGTGTAACTCCTTTAGCTAGCTTTCTCTACACCGGGCTAGGCCCGTTTAAGTTAGAGGACCTAGTCCTCGTGTAATTCTTTCTTAGGGCTAGGCCCGTTTTAGTTAGAGGACCTAGTCCCCCTTTCCTTTTTTTCTTTTTCTCTGGGCTGTGTGTGTAATATGTCTAAGGAAAGTAAGGAGCATAAACCCTCGGGGTTCAAAAAGTGCTTGAAATGCTCCCAAAAGATGTCTTTAACGGATGGCCACAGTAGCTGTGTCTACTGCCTAGGGGCCATCTACTTACAGGAGTCGTGTTTGTTCTTCCAGGTTTTCTCTCCTAGAGTGTTACAGGAGAGAGAGAGAGCAAATTCATACTCAAGGGTCTATTGAAACCAAGCTTTGAGGAAGCACTATCCAGTTCTTCGGCTTCCTCTAAGTCTGGGAAATCAAAATCCTCAAAAAGGCCTTCTCTGGCACGGGCTGGTGTCTCGGACCCACCTCCTAAACAAGCAAGACAATCCAAATCTGCCTCCTCGACTCCTCAGCCTTAGGAGCCGAAGGAGAGCATTGTGGTGGTGTCAGTCAGTTACAGGGTTTCAAAACCGATCTCAAACAATTGATACAGCAGTTGACTCTGCTACTCTGAGCCGGTCTGTAAGCTCCCTACTGGTGTCCGTAACAATTAAGTCTCCAGTGCCCCCCAGGTCAAGATCCCCAACTATGTCTTCCAGGATCCTTTCAGAAGATGATGTGGAGAGGGTAGTGTTGAGACTCCTGAAGTAGTCTGCATTGCCAAAATTATTGTTGGCTCCGACCCATTCGACTCCAGAGCCACTAGACCCAGCTTTGCCCTTGTCTGCTATTCCTCCTTCGAGCCATACTGGCCTTTTGGAGCTGGAGTGCTTGGTGCGAACGGAGGAAATGCCAGCTCCAACTTACCTTGTTGCTGCATTGGAGCCGGATTTGGCTCTGACACTGGGTGCCGTCTGTCGTGTCCAAGGACCGACAGGGAGGGTTGGAATCTGTCTTCGGTTCTGAGCTTTCCTCTCGGTGTGTCGGCCAGGGTGAGCTCAGACCCTGCATCCATCTCTGAGCCGACAGCTCTGGCTCCGGTGCCGACCAGCATCTCTTCGGAGCGGGGGAGGAGAGGTCGGTGTTTGAGATATTGAGGAGCATGCTGTCTCATTCTCCAGCACCTTCCACTGGCACCAGCACTCTTCCTCCGAGAGCACCCACTTCAGTCTCAGCCCCTACACTCTAGAGACAGCAGAGACCCACAGCCTCAGGAGTCATCGGCTGGTGGCCCCATATCCTTCCGAGGAGCCTCCCTGGAAGAGATTATGTAAGAGGAAACATATTTACTCCCAGGATGTGCCTTTGACATCGGACACTGACCTCGAGGAGTCTATAGTTAAGAGTAATAGAGCCCATCCCAAAGCATGGGTGTTCTACTAAAGACTATTAGAGTGCATAAAGGGAGGGTCTGTGGAAACCAAGTTGAGTACTCCTCTCGTAATTCCAAACCTTAAAATACTGACATTACAAACCCTTTTACTACTCCTGCTGACCATGGACCCTTATACCTTCATAATGCTTGTTCTCGGGGAGAATACATGTGTTTACAAAATACTGGCTCCAGTAATTGCTTGTTGTAGCAGAAAGGTGTATCCTTTTAATTGATTTATACCGGCTCTATTCTAAAAGGAAGTGAAGCCTTGAGGTTCACCATGACTGCTTCCAAAATGTGGAATTTTCCTTTAACATATCTATCTTCTCCTGAAAGAGTGATGTTCCTGGGGATCCTTATTGGATTCCAGCAACCAGAAGAGCTTCTTCCCTCAAGGCAAAGTGGAGTTTTTGCCACAGTATTTTCAGAATGTAACACAGTGGCGGTCATAGGACAGTTCCCAAGTGTGCAGGGATCCATGGCCTCCATATTTCTGATGGCTCTCCTCAAAAGTATGTACATGAGAGAGCTCCAGTAGTATCAAAAAAAAAGTCCCTGACCAAGGTGGTGCCTGTACCACCACCCTGTATTAGCATGAGTTAGAACAGTGGTCCAGCCATTTCAGTCAAAGGCAAGTATTGCCCTTCTCAATCAGATTAACAATGGGTGCTTCAAACCTAGCTTTGGGGGTATTTTCAGGAGTCCTCAAAGTGTTAGATACAGATCAATGGAAGAAGCATTTAAAGGATAGGGTGGCTTTGATTTGGTCTCAAATCCTTCAGTCTGCTTTGGGAGGAAAAAATGACGAGCAACACTGTCATGATGTACATCAGGCAAAATTGTGACTTGAAGTTATCTGACATGCAAGCTAGCCATGGCTGCCTGGGAGATGACTGCAGTGTTCCTGATTATTCTAAGTATTCTGTATCCCATCTCATTTGAGTTCATTAGTGGGTCATGTCGCTTTCATGTATGGATCATGAAAAATATTCTTTGTGGGTTCTGTTCAAACAGCTTTATTTTGTACAAACACATCACTGTCTAGACTTGCTAAGTAACTTGTATACAAATCAATAAGTATAGTAATGCATTTTCCCTCTGGCTGCTGCTTCAAAATGGCATTATGAAATGCATGTGGCAGGAGATTTATGTGCGTGCATGTACAGTCTTGCATGCTTCTTAAAGACATAGCACATACACTTACAGTATGATCTACATCCTCCCTCTTTGAGAATGAGAGTAACAACTCCTGAGACTGTTCATGCAGAAATAGCAAAAATCCATAGACCTGCATTATACAATACTATATATACAGCTAAATACAGCCAAGTCCATGTTGCTGCGTATTTCGCACTCTCAGAAATTTGGCCATAATGTGTGACATAAAACTAGGAGTTGGAATTAGCAGTGGAACAGTTTCTTCAAAATGGTTGACCTGTAGAATGTTTGAACCAGTTATCAGAATGGGGTCAAAATTTGGGGTACTTTCTGGTCTGGAAACCTTGTCTGATTCATTCTCAGGTTTAGGATTTACATTGCAGAAACAGTGTTGTGACCTGCAATGATGATGATTCTGGTACAGGAAGATGTCTGCGATTCCTGCTATACTCCACACCTTCAGAGTTTACAAAGTAGGATCTCTGCTTGGCACAGATGCCTGTAATCTGTCCTATTTGATCAAAACATTTTGTGTGAATTTGTACCGTCTCTCCTTCCTTCAACAGACAGAGTAATCTGCTTGATCTGTAATAACTAGTTTTCTGAATATTACTCTTAAACAATTGAGCCTTGATGGTTTTAGTTCTTAGATTTAGGCTGCAACAAACTTGAAGAAATAGGTAGCATAGTTCTAGTTTGCCTGGAAAACCGTCTTTGATCTGGTGTGCCAAGAATATCATCCAGGTGATATGTTTCTGAGATTAAGTAGATTCAAGAATACATTGGTATTGTTTTGCTTTGACTTTTCAAGTAATTGCTTTGCACTCTGCACGTTCAGCTAGACCATTGGACTGAGGATATTCAGGACTACTAGTGACATGTACAAAGTCATATTCTTTATTTCTGAAACAGCTGGCTAGTGAATTGAGTACCATTGTCAGAAAAAAGTTTGTGTGGACTACCATGTACTGAGAAATGACATTTCAACTTTGTAATAACAGTAGATGTTAGGTTAGGTAGTAGATCAATCTCAAACCAATTTGAATAGGAGTTTGCCAAAATTAAGTGTTGATTGTTCCACTCAAAGATATCAGTTGCTATAGTACACCAAGGTAACTGGGCTTAGTTGAATTGGTTCTGTTTGCAAATGCGATCTGGTACTATTGCATACTGAGCAAGAAGAAAACTCTTATCAGTGTCTCTTGATAAGGCCAAAATACTAATTCTGTTGCTCTTCTAGTAGATGTGGACCTTGGGTGACCACAATGCAAAATCTGGATATATTCTTATTGTAAGGAAGCAGGAACAACAATTTCAGGACCTTTGAAAATAATGCCATCTTCCGTCAACAATTCATCTCTAAGGAAAATACGTTTGCATTTCAGGTGGTATACTAAATTGCTTTGACAGCCATCCGACATTAATATAGTGATTGAGCTTCTGCAAAACTGGATCAGTCTGAGTATGATCTCTTGACTCATCTAGTCTAGTGGTGGAAAAATTACGCACTGACATCACATCAAAGTCAAAATTCTCTGCGTCAAGCTGCTGATCTTCATGTTTCACCATTGCAGTCATCACATTTGGGTTATCTGCCTGCAAGTAGCACTCAGCCGGCCTGAGTATCAGAATCTTCGGATTTCTGCATCGGAGGCTGGCTGAGGGCTACCTGCAGGCAGATAACCCAAATGTGGTGACTGCAACAGTGAATACACTCTAACATCTACATGTATGGCAAGTGTACACAACTGTATTTTCTGTTGTACTTCTGGGCGATCTGGATAAGGTATCAGCCAGCTAAAGCAATTTTCATTTAGTGTAGACCAATTTTGAAATTGTACTTTTGCAATCTGAGCAGCATTCTTTGTAATCTGGCTGGAGCGGAATGCATAGGTTTCTTTAGAATAGTAACTAGAGGTTGACCAGTTTCAATCTGAATAGCTTGACTATAAATATAATCATGTAAATACTATTGCTAAAAGCTCTTTCTCAGTTTGAGCGTACTGCATCTCAGTTTGGGTTCGTGTGCTAGATACATAGGTTACTGGTCTGCCCTTTTTGAAGTATGACTGCGCCTAGAACAAATTTTGAAACATTACAAGAAAGAGTAACTGGTTTATTCACATCATAGTATCTTAACTTGGGGGGGAAGCAGTTTCCGCTAGAGTTCAAATGCCTTCTAGTGCTGTTCTAATCATGACCATACAACATTTTTGCTTTTGCACTCTCTTAAAGGTGCTGTCAACTCACTGAAGTCTCGTATAAATTTACCTAACTAGTTGACCATGCCCAAAAAATTGTGTAAAGCTTGTGCATTTTCTGGTGCTGACATTTTCAAGAATAGCTGCTTGCTTGGTCGAGTGTGGTCTCAAGCCTTTACTTGTAAATAAATGACTGTATGTAACTTTTGGAAGTCTGAAATTGCATTTCAGAGGATTTGAGCTTCAAGTTTACATCACATGCTCTGTCTAGAACTTTCTTGAGGTTTCTGTCATGCCTTTCTTCACCATTGACTCCAACCAATAAATCATCTACTATTATGGCACAAGGATAACCTGAAAAAATTTGCTCCTTTGCACGCTGAAAGACTACCCTTGCAGAATTTATTCCAAATGGCATCTTTAGGAATCTGTATCTGCCAAGCAGTGTACCAAAAGTAGTTAGAAATGGTTTTCCATCAAGCATCACTTGCCAAAATGAACTCTCTGTATCCAAGACCGAAAACAGTGGCTTTCGGTATTAGAACTGCAACTTCTTCGACTGTGCACATTTGAATGATACTGTCTTTTCAATGCTTTGTTCAGATCTCTTGGGCCAATGCATATTCTGATTTCATTTAAGCCTCTCTTGTTTTGTTTCATTCAGTTGGTTCTGTGATTAAGCAAATCACACCTTGCACTTTTTTTTATCCAGCTGAGCTTTCGCTTTATCTTGCATAGCTATCGGAACTCTTCTTGCTTGTCTGACTACTGGATTGCCCTCTGGATCTAACTTCATGGAATACACAGCTGGAAGCTTGCCTAACTTGTCATCGAAAACAGCATATTCTGAGAAAATGGCTTTGGAGAAACTAGAACTGAAATGCACTTATATGATGAACTTATTTGGCAAAAGAAAGTAGATTCATCCTTAAACTATCTTTGAGACCCAATAAAGATTGCACTTGTCTTCGAACTACATAGAATAACAAGTTGTAACCGTTTTCAGCCAAATAACATGAAAGCATCACTGAACCTTCAGTTTGAATTTCTTCACCTCCATAAGCAACAAGTCTCGCACTTCTGGTTACATTAAGTTGCTCGTTAGTTCTCACCATTGCAAATGTATCTGTTGATATAACTTTGCACTTTGAGCCAGTGTCTACTTTGAGCTCTGTGGATCTTCCATTAATCCTGGCAGTACAAAATACTTCATTTCTTGTTAACAAATTCACTGCATCAACTCTTTTCATCAAGCACTGATACACCATTGACATAGAAAGCTGACTTCGGAAATACTTCGTTAACTTGCATTTTTGTGTGACCTTTCTTTACAGTTGTATGAGGCTTACTTGATTTGCAAAACTTTTGGAAGTGGTTCCAATTTTTTTTTTTTTTTTTAACACTTGTAACATTGCTGACCATATGCTAAGCACTTCTTTTAGACTCATTATTCACACCACAGTTCCGACAGTTAACAATAAAGCTAGATTTGGGTTTTGCTGATTCATGCTTGTACTGCACTGAGCTGGTGGTTGCAACCTTCTTAGTATTTTCAAGAAAGACGTATGCCTTTTTTGGAAACCCTGTAGCTGCCACGCATACCTCTCAACCTCCAGGTCGGAGAATCGGAGACAAAGGACCTTAAAATAAGGGACATTCAAGGACACCTCTAACATAAAAATATGCATATTTAAATAAATGCATTAATGGATTCTCCCACCATTCATTCAATTATACAGACAGGGCATCATTTTAAGCATTTTTTTTATTGGAGAACTATATACATTGACATGTCAAAATAGAGGATTATTCATATTTTCATGAAAACTGTATAAAATTAGTCAGACATGTTCAGCCCCCTCACAAATATCCTTAAAATGGTGCTTATATGGAACAGAAGCAATACTTGGAATAAGGCAAGTACATTCAGACTACTGATTCAACTTCATCATCTTGGCAGGCAGAGGTAGTATCTGCAGCTGATGCTGTGCTAGAATGTTCTTTGTTGTAAGCAGCGGTTGCTTTTCTTGCTGCTTCCAGCATGTCCTTAGGATGTTTGACACAGTAGCAGTTATTGTCCTCGTTCACAGTACCAGTCATTGTCCTCATTCATCTTTATTGCTAATAGAGTTTAATGTTTTTGGGCCAAGTGACTGAGCTCAGTTTTTACTTTGCAAACCATGCTGAATGCCTGTTTTCACTGTTTGAGTGGGGCAAACAGAGAATAATTCTCATTAGCTGTTGAAAAGTTGGGAGGTCTTCTACTGGAGGGCTCCCAAGCACCATCGACCAGTACTTCAAAAAATTAGACGTGTCACATCCATATGACCAGTCAGTCATCTGATATACTGAAAACTAGTCTATCAGCTTGCATTGCTCCACTGGTGAACTACAAAAACTGAGACGAGTGCCAATATCTGCTATCACAGTTGAAGAAAGCTGTAGTTTCATAGCTGGATCAAATAAACTGGCCATGTTCAGCAGCAGGGGATCTTTTGCAGGGAAATGCTTTTTCATTTTTAATAGCACTGCAGAGTAAAATTGTTTGGCTCTCTTGAATAGTTTCTGCTCCACTGTAATACCCCTGATATCATCTGAATTTTCGTCCAAATATGTTTTGGCATCAGGACCAATACGAATTTTGCTGTCTTCTAAGATGTTGTCCTGCACTTCAAGAATTGCATCAGTACTGCTCATATTGCCCAAAAACTGCCTTGCAATTGGTGGTTTCAGTACCCTACTGGCATATGCCTGCAGTACTTTGTGGATCTCATTATGCAATGTGAGCAATTTGCTTTCCCTGCTTTGCATTAGCATATTGAAGTTATGCAGTGGTTCAATGGCATACTGCAGGAAGAAGAATGCCAGCTTGATGTCATGGCTCTACAGTCTGTCAGCTATTAGATCCACTTTTACAGACCGTGGTTCATATGACAAGAAGTATGATCTCAGGGCGGGCCACATGGTAAGCATTCTTTTTATGACTTTTGCCAAACTCTGCCATCAAGTGGGGCACCTGATAATTTTGAGAGGTTTAATATCCACAAACAGTGCAAATTCCTTCAGCTTCTGCTGATGCTGTGCACTGCTGGAAAAGTGACAATAAATGTCAGATATCAATTCTTCTATAGGTACAGCCATTGCTTTTACACCAGATTTGATACATAAATCTGCAATGTGGCACAAATAGCCCATATTGAAAATATGTGGATTAACCTCTTTTAATCTGGATAGCACTGAGTTCTGATTGCCAATCATGGATGCAGCATTTGTCTGATGAATAAGCCACCATGTTGTTCACAGGAATGTCAAACTTGCTCAGTCTCCATTACACAGTCAAATGGCTTGGCCAGTTCCACAGATACAAGCAGGCATATCAAGGAATCTTACATTTTTACCAGTGGCATGGTAAAAAAAAAAAAAAAAAAAAAAGTAAAATCACAAGCAACTTGTCATCCCCCATATCCGTACTTTGGTCAAGGTACAAACAGTATGGTGCTTTCTGACAAGCTTGTGCAACATTCTACTGATACTTTGGCCCCATTACATCTCTTAAAATGCAAGCAGCCTTTGTTGGTCCACAGGTCATTTTTTGTACCACCTCTTCATGTACTTCAGGAAATGATCTCCAGTCGTAAATGGCAAGTTGTGTTCAGCAAGTAGGCCCATAAAGGCTACTTCAGCCTCCAGAACTTTAGCATTGGTTTGCTGAGTGGCAAACATTTCTGTCGCCTTCCTCCCAGTCGAATGGTTTGGTGCTCATGTTGTGCTTCTCAGTGTCCATATGTCGCTGCAAACATTCCTCCCTCCATGTTCGACATTAATGTTAGTAGCACAAGTCTTGCAAAATGCATAGCCTGGACCATGCCTGCTTTCCATTATCCAGTCAAAGGTAACCTTCCAGCTACTTTGGAATGTGGTCATTCGCTTCTTCTTTTCAGAGGCAGCATCTTCAGAGAAGAAAAAAGGGGGGGGCGTAATTAGAAGGCTTCAAGGTAATTCACAGGTGTGCTGTGATGCTACACTTTTACTTACAGTAAACAAAGCTGGTGTGATGGCAAACATTAGTCAAAAAAAATTGTTACCCTTCTGAGTTGTTGCACTATAACAGTGCAAGAAACTTTGCGTTGCACCACCACCTTCCATTGTGGCTTGTACCATGCTGTTGTGGGATTTAGCCATGCCTTTGCTTCTGAAGAAAATTAATGATTCAGATAAAAGATGAGAATCCAATCTAGGAACTAACGTGTGTGCAACTCAGTAAGACTGAGTAATACACAGCACTGCACTGCACATACTCAAAATGTGAGTAAGCATTACTGGAAATCAATAATGCATCCAGGAAAAAATATTCAAAATAACTCAATGCATCCAAGAAAAAATTATTGCAAATAATTCATAACGTATCCAGGAAAATGCCATTACTGCAAATGACTATGGATCCAAGGAAAAATACATTACTGCACATAATTCAAAATGCACCCAAGGTAATTGTTAATGATTCATAACATGTCCAAGAAAATGCTTACTGCAAATGATTCATAAGAGACCCAAGAGAAAGTTAATTGCAGCAAATGTTTCATCTCATTTCCAAGAGAAAGCTCATTATTGCAAATGATTCATAACATGTAAGAAAATGCTTATTGCAAATGATTCATAAGAGGCCAAAGAGAAAGCTCATTATTGCAAATGATTCATGATGCACACAGGAAGTGCAGACAAGGAGCATGTTATAAAACTGAAATCATGGATACGATTCTGCAGAGCATCAACCTAGTTCTTATTACCAGAAATCAGGGCCCTCCTGTGAATCAACTCAGAACCTTTATTACTGTGCCAAGTTTCGCCAGCAACTGTGTCCATACTTCAACTGTCCAGAAGTTTGTAGAATTTACAAAAGTTTATCCCATACCTTTGGTCTGTTCCTCTTAAAAGTTGTGGTTTTCATGACTTTTGTGGCAAATCAGTGAGGATTGAAGTCACTACATAATGACAACCATTTCAGTTTCATATTCTAGCAACTTTATAATCTCATAAGAGCAGTATTTAAAATTTGTCACCCCCCCCCCATTGTTTTTGGATTTGACCAGATGTTTTCAATATGAAATAACTTTTAGAAGCAATAAATAACCTTGCTAAAGAAGTCACAGGAGTATAACTTTTGTTAATAGTAACAGTCCCAAAACTTATTTTGTTTGCTTTATCCAGTTGCTGGCCAAAGCCCCACTGTCAGCAGAGTTTAAAATATAGAGACAGTAACCAGAGGTTGATCAAGAGTTTTTCAACAAGTCCATCATGACATTAGTAATCCATTGTTCACTAAAACTGCTAGGTAAGACGCAATATTTTTTTGGCAACAAGGTAAGCAAGTCACCTGAAACAATGCCATTCAGAAAGGGCACAATTCATCACTGTAAAGCATTATTCAATGTATTGTTATCCTTACAATAAACTATTCATATTTTCTGACGACCACAACCACCACAAAAAATTTGACTAAGCATACTTAGTTAAAAATAAACAAAAATAAAACGGATGTCATAAGACTAAATCCAGAATAAAGCTCAAAACACTAAAATGCAGAGGAGGAGGAGGTAAACAAACAGCTCTGTGATATCACTTCCAGAAGGCAGACACAGATTATGTTGTGGATGTTCGTGTTTCACTGTTGCAGTCATTACTCTTGGGTTATCCTGCTGGCAGGCTACCCTCAGTCGGCCAGAATTCCAAAGTCTAGGTCCGGCGTCGGTTGCTGTCGCCTCTTCCCTGACGTCAATGCGCCAGGAGTATAAAAGATGCAGCTGACGCCATTTTCTCCAGTCTTTCTTGCCGCGTGGTGCCCGAAGCAAAAGCAGTTAGCAAGTGCTGGTCGGCCGACTCCTGAGATTTTCAAATCTGAATTTCAGAACCAAGTCTTCATTAAAGCTAAGTACCCTGTTGGGGAAACTTTTTTCTTGCTCCAGACCAATGTCAGAAAAAGTTAACAATTGTATTTCTTGTGGGAAGCAAATACCTCATAAGGATTTTCACTCTTACTGTATTCCTTGCGTAGGCCCTGATCGCAACGTTGCTAGCTGTCGGTTTTGTGCTAGATTTAACCAAAGCACTATCAAGTGTCGGTTCGATTTTGCATTTCATTACTTTGGCCGAAGATTTAATTATATAATGCCGTCGGGCCAGCCGACAACTGGAGTTTACAAAAAATGCAAGGAAAAGGATAGGCATCCGAGGTCCAAAACAGACTAAGCCTCTGCTAGGCCAGTCGCCGGTTCTCAGTGAGGTGCTTTTGCAGCCCCTGGTGCCCGCTACCTCAGAGCCACAGGCCGCTTCCGACTCCCACATGGAGCCGACTGGACCTCTGGAAACTCAAGGTATTGGACACTCGGAAATCATTCCCTCAGATGGGTCCGGAGCTGCTGAGTAGGCATCGGCTTCTGAGGATGTCTTCAGACCTACACAACTATATATTAAGCCATCTTCAGCTTCAAAGACTAAAGCAGCTCTAAAGACAAAGAAACAAGTACAGCATTCTCCTCAGACTTCCATGCCTAAAAAACAGATGCTCAAAATGGCCGAAGACCTAATTAGTTTGATCAGGGGCTCCCATTCCCCTCCTGATAAGAGGCCTAGGCAAGAGACAGAGTATGATTCTTCTGATCAGGTTTCTATTTCCTCTGATTCCTCTTCTGAACAGGATTATTCCATGCTTCCCTACGAGTATTCTGATGCTGAAGAATCCATTCCTTCAGCCTTTCCTCCTGAGGATTATTCTTTTGGGGAAACCCTGCATACCATGAGGGAGCATTTCCACTGGGAGAGCCAAGATTGTTCTGAATCTAAGAAAAGGCACAGAGACTTTCTGCTACTTCCTCAGCACAGACCTCTTGCTATTCCACCTGTTCTGGACATTGTAGATGTATTTTCAGAGTCCAGCCTGTCCCCTGACTCTTTGCCCGTGCACCTGCTAAGCCAGACAGATACTACAGGGTCCCGGATTCTCATAAATTCCTATATAAAAACCCTGCTGCTGACGCAAAAACTATATCTCAGGGTCCCAAAGGGGTTAAAGCTTCCACTGCAAAAAAACCCTGTCCCCTCTGATAGGGATTCTAGGGCTTTAACAGATGGGGGAAAAAAGTCTACACTTCTGCTACCCTGGCTGGAAGGGCTTTAAATTGTCAGTTTCATATGCTTAAATATCAGCAATATTTAATGTCACTGCTTAAACAGAAAATGTTGACAAATACCGAATGTTCAGAGAACAAGGAATTGTAGGATTTATTGCATGCAGCTGAACATTTGGGAAAGCATACTTTGCAATGTGGCTATGATTCACTGGAGGACTCTTGCAGGGCCGCTGTTACAGGTTCTGTTATTAGGAGGCATGCTTGGTTAAAGGAACAGAATCTGCCTGATCATGCTAAAGCAAAATTATTAGATGCACCATTACAGCATGATACTTTGGTACTAAAGCAGAAGAGGTGTTGAAAAAAATGGAGGATAAAGCAAAATCCATGCAGACAGTCAAGGATTTCTTACAGGTACAGCCAGGTTTAGCAGGAACTGGCCCTCTAAAAATTGGTCCTTTCCAGTGTCAGACAGACCACAAAGAGGCAGATACAGGCGTCCCAGAGGCAGATCTCAGCCCCAAGGCTCATACAGGCCTAAACAATGGGGTGCTCCTATCTCCAAAAGCAGAGAAGACAAATCACAACCTTACAGGAAACAGTCCCAATGACTTTCCTGTTCCAGATCCAAGCGCTTTTCTTTTGGCAGCCCCCTTAGGGGGAAAACTAGCACTTTTTCCATAAAATTGGCAAATGGTTACCCAAGACAAATGGGTCCTGAACATAGTGTCCCAAGGCTACAGGTTCCATTTTCACACCCTACCAAGGTCAAAAGGTATGCCAGACCTGCCACACAATCAATGGGCAGAGGCACAAAAACAAATTACAGCCCTCATGGACATGAGGGCCATTCAGCAAGTACCACAACAAGAGCAGGGGCAAGGATTTTACTCCAGACTCTTTCTAGTACCCAGAAAGGACAAAACCTGGAGACCAATACTGGACCTGTCTATACTAAATACATTTCTGGAAGTTCCAAAATTCAAGATGTTGACTCTACAGCAGCTGCTGCCCATGTTGGGCAAGAAGGCTTGGCTCATAACTTTGGACCTAAAAGAGGCATACCTGCATTTCCCAATCAGACAGTCTTGCAGAAGATACCTCAGATTCATAGCTGGCTCAATGCATTACCAATTCTCTGCACTGCCCTTTGGCTTATCTACTGCGCCCAGGGTCTTCACAAAGTGCCTGGCACAAGTAATTGCGTTTTGCAGACAAAAAGGAATTCAAATATATCCCTACTTGGACGACTGCCTAATTCAAGCAGAGAACAGACATTCTTCTAAGGCATCTGGCGTTTGTAAAAAGATTACTAATTGGCTTAGGGTACACAGTAAACAAAAAGAAATCAAAACTAGTGCCCTCTCAAGAGATAATATTCCTGGGTGCAAGCTTAAACACAACTGCCCAGATGGCTTATCTCACACCAGACAAACAAAACAACTGACTACTTACTTCAAGAAATTGGCAACAAAACCCCACTTATCTGCAAGGAAAATCCTGCAGGCCTTGGGTTTCATGGCATATTGTATTCTACTAATTCCATATGCCAGACTGCATATGAGGAAACTACAATGGTATCTAAAGTGTTTGGACTAAGCATTGCCACCGCCTGGAGATAGTAATTGCACTCATTCCCTGCCTGCAACAGGAGTTTCAATGGTGGGCAGAAGCCTGTCACCACAACAAGGGTCTGCCATTCAGATTACCCACAGCCAGATAGACATTGACAACGGACGCATCAGATTATGCCTGGGGGGCCCATATGACAGGAAAATGTATTCAGGGCACATGGCCTGCAAACCAAATGCATCTTCACATCAATCAAAAAGAGATGCTAGCTTTTCAAAATGCCTTGACAGCTTTCAAGGACCTGCTTCATCCAGGGCAGTTACTGATAAAGACAGACAACACTACGGTCATGTGGTACATAAACAAGCAGGGAGGTACACATTCCTAACCCCTCTGCAGACGAGCAATGACCTTATTGACACAGCATTGGCTTTTCAAGTTCACCTGCAAGCACAATTCCTGCCAGGAAAAACAAATACTCTGGCAGACGAACTAAGCAGAAACCTCATGGATCCCCACGAATGGAAACTGGATCCACAAGCCTTCAGCATGATAAGGAAATGGGGATGCCCAGACATAGATTTATTTGCCTCCCCTCACAACTGCCAATTGCAGAGAATTTTGCACAAGGATTTATCACAAGCAAGCATGGAAAGTGGACGCCCTATCCTTCAGCTGGAAACATCTAACTGTGTATGCTTTTCCCCCACTGCCTCTCCTTCCCAGGGTACTCCTAAAGGTCAGACAAGAGAAGCCAAACATGATGCTGATTGCACCAGACTGGCCACGCCAGCACTGGTACCCAATCCTAAAGAGGTTGTCTCAAGGTCCAGCATGGATATTGCCTCAAACTTCTCACTTACTGACCCAACAAAACAATCAGATCCTGCACAGCCAACTCAGGACCTTAAATCTGGCAGCATGGCATATAATGTAGCCATTCAGAACACTCCTCTTTCAAAAGCTGTTATGGATGTTATCTTGGAGGCCAGGAGGCCCAGTACCAGAAAATCTTATGCAGAAAAATGGAAGAGATTCTGTGCTTGGAACCAGGAACAGGGCAGTGACACGTGTGTTCCAAATATCCCTCAGATTTTACAATACCTAACTGAGATGCTGAACAAAGGCCTTTCTTTCTCATCAATTAAGATTCATGCCTCTGCCATTTCAGCCCATTACAATACGGAACCACCTATTTTTTCTCATCCTTTAATAAGGCATTACATCAGAGGGGCCAAAAACATTAGCCCTCCAAGGAGAGCACCAATTCCGGCCTGGGACCTCAATTATGTTTTGGAAAAACTCACACTGCCTCCTTTCGAGCCAGCATCAACAGCAGATATAAAATTCTTATCCTGGAAAACAGCTCTGCTGCTAGCAATAACCTCTGCAAGGAGAGTCTCGGAGTTACAAGCACTCATGGCTGTGGAACCTTTCATTTTTCATCCAGACAGGGTTTCTCTGAGGACAAACCCTACATTTATGCCTAAGGTGGTGTTCAGTGTGGCCCTTAACCAAACCATTCACTTGCCTACCATTTATCCTAAACCACAGAACCAGGGTGAGAAAATTATGCATTCTTTAAACATACACAGGCAGTTACGCTTCTACTTGGACAGAACTAAAGCTTTCAGAAAGACTGAGCAACTTTGTGTCATATGCTGCAGGATCACAAGGAAAGGCCATCTCAAAACAGACTATTTCTAAATGGACAGGCCATTGCATCTGTTTCTGCTATTTTCAACATGGCAAATCAGTGCCTAAGGGCATTAGGCCTCATTCCACTAGAACAGCAGCCTTCCTCAGAGGAGTACCAACCAAAGATATTAGAGGCTGCAACTTGGAGTTCAGTGCACACCTTCACAAAGCACTACCACTTACCTCTTTAAGTCCAGAGCAGGCTTTTCCACTGCAGTTCTGCAGGGCCTCATAGCCTCTCCTAACTCTATTTAGCCCAGCCGCCCTTCCTCAGCTTTGGGATTCAACCCAAGAGTAATGACTGCGACAGTGAAACACGATGAACATAGTACAGTTGTGTACCTACCATAAATGTAGATGTTCGAGTGTATTCACTGTTGCAGTCCAGGTTACCCACCCACCATCCCCCTTTTCTTTGCTGGGACTTATCTGCACTTCTCTATCCTATACAACCTATTTGGTGTATTTGCTTGTAGATGAAGGAAATGTTATTTTTGTGCATGCATTTTTATTGGCATATTTTTCAGCCTACCAATCTGGGGGCACCTGACATCTGGGGCAAGAAAAACTGAAGAAAATGGCATCAGCTGCATCTTTTATACCCCTGGCTCACTGACGTCAGGGAAGAGGCAACAGCAACTGACGCCGGACCAGGACTTTGGAATTCTGGCCGACTGAGGGTAGCCTGCCAGCAGGATAACCCAAGAGTAATGACTGCAACAGTGAATACACTCTAACATCTACATTTATGGTAGGTACACAACTGTATTTTCTGCAATGTCTGTAACCCATAAAGCACAAAGATCTAAAAAAACTAACTCTGACATACACGGCAGAGTATAGAAGTTAAATAATGACACAAGTTTCACACTTCAAATATTTAAGAGAATGCATGTGAACACAAACCCTGTTACTCTAGCAACTTTCTAAGTTTGTAACAGCAATATTTGAAATCTGCCCCTATTTTCAGGCTTTGTCCAGATTTCTTGCACTAACAGGTTAAGACACTGACTAAAAAAGGTGTTATGGGGCGGCAAGAGCCTTAGCCAGTAGTCAAAATCCCAGGGGGCAGATGAAGTCCAGCTCTGGCAGAGCATCGAGGTCTGTCGATCATGTCATCCCAGGCTGACAGATACTGGATCCCCTTAGAATGACACCAGAAACAAAGCTAATTATTGAAGTTAATCATTTTCTGTTTGTAGTGAGGCATCATCGTAGGTGAAGGTAAAATGCTGCTTGATACTAGGGATGTACCTGCCTGAGACATGTAATCCAAGAGCTTAGTCATGTCTGTCTTCATACAGTCCACACAGGTATGTCTCAAGTCGTTCACACCAACTTATGCACTATGATGGAGTCATAACAGTACCTGTTGTTGACGGACTTGAGTGCATGTGTGATATGACCGATCCTGGCACCTGACAGACAGCTGACCACCACCTTTTCCAGCCTGGTGAAAGAGACATCTGTGTGTCTCACGATGGAATCACCTATGACTATTATGGGTTTTTTTGTCTAATCTATGCACCTGAGTTTGGGATACATCAAAACAACCTTAAAGTTTTTCACCAAAACCTTGCTTAAGGAAGAAAATTGCAACTCTGACTGCATCAGTAAGAACTATTTTTTTCATAGCAGGCCAGTCTTTATACAATAGTCAGACTTATGCTACTAGTGAAACAAATGTCACCCTTTCCCCTTAAGTAATAGCTGCAAGTAATTCTTCAAAAACTGGCTACTCGTGCAACTACAACTGGTACCTTTATTAACCTGCTTAAAACACTTGTAAAAACTGAGAGACAATGCACAAGAAAGCTAGAAACAATGTCTATAAAAATTCCAAATATACCAATTAACACAAAGTAAATTAAGTAGCAGAATTAGCATTAGCATGAACACAGCAAGAAATTTCCATATGCTCACAACCCAGTTTCTCAGAAATTAAATTCATTCTTTGTGTAAGGCTCCGAAATTAAATTCATTCTTTGTGTAAGGCAAAGATCATCAATATCATTAAATAATTTGCTTCTAAACAGATCTTTAGGTTTGATATTCTTGCTTTCAAAAAAAAAAAAAAATAAGTGTCCTACTGAAATGATTCACTTTTGTGGCATCAATAACTCCATCACATGGGCTTAAAGAATCAGTTTCATCACTTAGATACTCAAATCTCTCTCTCTTAAACTTTACAGACATTTTAATACACTTCTGTGCAATGTTTCTTGCATGGATTATGCTACTGCTGTTAATTCTCAAGTACAAGTCATTCATTAGTATTGTTTCAATCTTTTATGTCAACCAGAACAACTTCTTTAGCCACAGTAAACTTAACCCACCCCTTACCTCACACACAAACGCAATTCTTCTCTGACTATTTTGGTAGAGCTGCTTACTTACCTGTTACAACTGTTTGAAAATAAAATAAAATCCTCGATCAGATCAAAATCACAGTGACGGTCTGGAGAAGGAGAAAGTGGAAAACACAGACCTCCTGGGAACAATTCCAAATCCCACAGACACGAAGTCGAACAGAAATGATGAACCACCACCATGACAAGGCAAGCTGGAGCTAAAAAATTCCCCCCTCTGCCTCCGCTCTCATTGTCCCTCTATCAATGACCAGGTCCATGAACGATATTAGCTCTTCTCTCAGAGTGCAAAGTAAAAAACGGCACACGCGAACGATATTTCTTCTCTTCTAGCATGCTCACTCAGTCCCCAGAGATTGGTAGCCTTCCACCATCCCGATGCTGCTGATATTCAGACTGAGCAGACCTAATTCAGTCCTCCATCCACACCAGGTCCGCTGCAGCCACAAGTTCCTCCGCTTCCACATATGATGAAAATAATGATTGAATCATGCTGGCTGGCTGCATGCAAAACAGGTGCAGTAAAGCAATGCTCTGATTGGCTGAGACGTCTGCAGACAGATCAGAGCGTGCTTTACTGCAGATCTCGGGTGTATTTGCACCCAAACCGGGCACTCGGGGAAAGTAAGCTTATTTAAGCTTAAAAACGGGACGATTGAGAGCTATACTGTCACATGCTTAGGCCTGCTCATTTACCACGTGTTGCATACTGTCTACATGTGCTCTGAATCCAACTAAAACCATGCTCTTGTCACTCGCAAGCATACTTGTGTTTTTGTGTCACTTCATGGATTTGACAAATCTGTATGGCTTTGCTGAATTTTAAATCACTGTCACGAAGTAAAGTCCTTCTCACAGCAGCACTATTAATACCACATGCAAACCTATCCTTTTATCAGCTCATCTTGTAAGTCACCAAACTGACACATTTTAGCCCTTTCTCTCAAGTCAGTTATATAAGCTGCAAATGTTTCCCCTGGTTTCTGATCTCTCATGTAAAACAAATGCCTATCTAGTGTAATATTCATCTGGGAGTTGCACATTTCTCTGAATTTGTACTTCAGATACTTGGGGGGGGGTCTTCACTTGATTAAGCTTGTACAACAATATAGTGGTCTGCACCTTCTCCTTCATATACTGCTGGTGCATACACAAATGAATGTTCTTTCTTTGGCCTCTGTCCCTGCTAGGTTTAGCAAAGTGAATGCCCTGGTGTGTGCATCTCTATCTGCATAAGCTGCTCGCTCGTATAAAAATATTGTACTATTGCTCAAATATTCTCCAGTTCTCTGCAATATTCTGATCAAATACAAGTGGTAGGAGTTTTTGAAATCCATCTGCCATATTAACACACACCAGGGAAGAACACACAGACATGAACGTATGCCAGCAACTAATGCCTTTGTGCTCTGAACTTGTACTTTTGTTGGGCTTTTCTGATTTATGTGAATGAACAAACTCGTAATACTTTAGAATAACTGGACTTTGAGAAATGAACTTCTCAGGGGTTTTAATACTTTCATAATATCGTTGGAAAGGCAAAAATGTTAGTCATTTAGCATCATCATCTGCCAAAGTTATTTACCATCATTTTAAGAAACATTCAAGAACTTTACAATGTGACTAAACTTCTCACAAGCACTGTAATACTCTTGTAATATCTTTTGCATGAAAATGCCTCTTATCTGTGTAAGAAACATAGCAAGTAACTGCACAATGTGAATAAATCTAACATCAATTGCCTTAAACTCCATAACTTTTCAAAGTAATTGCTCTTTCCGAATAACTGCATACAGCTCAGTGAAGTGTTCCTAAAATGGCAGTGCCTTTAAAGGTAACTCTTTACAGTACAAGAACCACTCTGTAATGATGGTACTTTGCAAACAGACACACCCAGCACAAGAAACTTTCAAAATACATTTACAGTAATAAGCACACTCTGTAAGAACTTTTACACACTTTGAATACTTCAAATAACTTAATTATGCCCCTGATACAATACAGAGTTGTAGTTGTGCCCAAACACAGCAGTTTACCAAAACACATAGTCACCTTGCTTTATTTTTGCTTAATGTGCCTTTTTCTTATTGTAATCGTTTTGCTTGTTTTAGCCGTTTTCACGCCCATTGTACGTTTCTTATGCTGGTTTTACTCTAAACATGCCCAACTTTGCCTTAAACCACTCGTTTTGATTTAAACATGCTAGTTTTGCACTTTACTGTTAATCATTTCATCAAATGCTTTTATCTTAAACATTTTCTTTAGCTAACAAATTTTTCGTACTTTCCACTTGCCTGATAATGCAGTCAGCGCCCTTGTAATGCCCCTTTTTCGTCTTTCGTATCGTGTAAACTGTTTGCGTTATTTCTCATTGCCTTTGATTCTTTCTAGCTGTGTTTATGCTCTTTTCTCTCTGTTTTACCTTCACTATCATCCTTGCACCTCATGGCTCTGAATAGTCTTCTCTGTTTGATCCCAGTTCTGACACCATGTCGCTTTCATGTATGGAACACGAAGAGAGTCTGTGGGTTCTGTTCAAACATGTCACTGTAAAAACTTACTAAGTAACTTGTATACAAATCAATAACTATGGTTATGCATGTTGTCTTTCTGGCTGCTTCAAAATGGCACTATAAAGTGCATGTGTCAGGAGATTTATATACGTGCACGTACAGCCGTGCATGCTTCTTAAAGACATAGCATGTACACTCTTGCGCTTTGATCTACAGACCAGATAAGCAGATCAGCTGCAGAAACTCATAAATGGATGTTACACAGGTATATTTTCCTTCAGGTTATTTATGGAGCACTCTAGAGACGGACCTGTTTGATTTTCTTAGTAACAAATAGCTAAGGAAGTTTTCTGCAGAGCACCATGTAAAGTAGTATGGACAAAGAATGCCTTCCCTTTCAATGGTCAGGTTTTTCTGGTTATTCCTTCCAGTCCTCCTCCCAAGGGTGATGCAGAACATAATGGAGGAGTGACAAGGATGTTCTGTAGCACTTTTTTTGGCCGATACAGCATTAGTTTTCCCCCTTCATTCAGCTATCCATGATGAAACTTTGTATATACTGCCTTTGCAAATGAACTTCTTCATTCAAGACTTATGGGTAGGGGTGCTAGCTAATACATCACAGCCTAAATATATTGCAGCTCAATACTTGGATGATTTACCTCTATCTTTAAATCACCAGTTCACTAAGAACATACTGGCCATAATTAAGGAGGCAAGGAAAGCCCACTTCAAATGAAAAAGGTTTTTCCCTCTGACACAGAAACCATCAGGACCCCTTGCATTCTATTGGTTCCCTTTGATCCCGCAGTACTTAGGCTAGACCTGAATTGAACACCTAAGATAAATCTCTCAGCCATTTCAGCCTTATTCCCTATGCATCCTGTTTGCATTCCTGCAACCTGTTCTTTCTTAAGTACGTCTTCATTTCAGATCACTTAGAGTACTGCTTCCCCATGGGATTTGTATTTCCACCAGGAAAAGCTGAAACAGCTTCATTTTGAGCCTGTTGCCTCAGCTTTCCTTAAATATGTAACCTGGAAAATTGTTTTATTTATCACCTCAGCTAGAAGGATTTCAGAACTACTGGCCCTCATGTAGAGAGCCCTCTCTGTCCTTCTCTAAGGACAGGGTCAGCCTTAAAACTAATACTACCTTTATTCTTTCCTAGCAAATAATTATCTAACTGAAATCAAGAACTTCTGAACCTCTGACCAGCTGTTTTGTAGCCTTTTCTTCCAGGAGGGAGGTGGAAAAGGTTTCCAAGCAGAGAGTCTAAGTGGCTGACCTATCTGTGCTACCTTCTGTACTCTCATCATAGGAAAAGGTTGGAAATGCCTGTGAAAATCCACCACCCTAGAGGTACTGCCACTCTGGTGCCTTTCTTATGAGTGGTGTGTGTACATGCTATTTTTGATGCAGCTTCCTTCAGTCCACACCTTCTCCAGACACCCTAGACATAGCTTCAAATGTACAGTTTGGGTTTACTGCTGCCATTCTGCAGAGCATATTGTTAATCAAACAAGCTAATCTGTCCACCTCACCTTGTGAACTCAGACTGTACCCAATAATAACTACCGTGCAACAGTGATCTGTAGGCAAATGTGTTAACATTCTTTAAGAACTTAACATAATACTAGATGGCTGAGGAGATCATTGTTGGAATTCTGACTCCCTTTCACCATATTGTCTTACTTTCCTTCAGCATCCTGGACTAAGGTGAGGTACTGTATTGCTGTGAAACTACCTCTCTCAAGGTATCAGGACTGTGGCGATCTGAATAGGCCCTATATGTTCATTGTGTATTCCCCTGTTCCAGTAACATTTGTGATTTCAACCGCTGAAGGCCTTATGACCAGTCCAATTTCCAGAGCTTAGCACCTGTCTTCTTTCAGGCTTGGCAGATGCTCGTCTCCTGGTTTTCAGTGGTATAAAATTGATGTATACTAGCACTATATCTGAGTTCAGATCAAAATTGATGCTCAGTTCCAAAATGTTGAAGGGCCATCTGTTGGCCTGGTTTCCAGATTTCAGTTTACACCAGTAGATAATATGTCCTATTTCTTGATGAATTTTTGCTGCATGCATGATTTAAGTTGCCAGCATAAAGTTTGGGAGATGTCGGATTCTAATTCTAGAAACATTAACTACATTGACTGGGGAAGCAGATTACACACACACACATTTTCTTATTAAATGATTTTTGCTTGGAACCTGTCGCTCTTCTATTCTGGTCTTTGTGGGTTCTGTTCAAGCAGCTTTATTATATACAAACATTATTTAAGGTTACTGGTTTTAACTTGTATACAAACTATCAACTGTATTCATACATGCTATCACTGTGACTGCTCTGACAAAATGGCACACTGGAGTGCACGTGTCTGGGATTTTATATGTGCACGTACAGTCTTAACACTCACTCTGATCTACATCCTCCTGCTTCAAGAATTAGATCATACAATACTGAGTCTATTGGCATGCAGAAATCACAAAGCAATTTTTGTCATGTATTATACAATGCTAAATACACAGATATATACAATTAAGTCCATGTTGCTGTGTATTTCACATTAGGCTTTGATGCTTGCTCATATCGTGTGTTCCAGTTGCTAAATCTCATTCACAATTTTACATCACTCTGCAAAATGTTTGACCTGTGGAATGTTCTGATCATTTTCTGGAATTAAATCAGGATTTTGAACACATTCTGGTTTGAGAACAGTGTCTGATCCACTCTTGGATTTGAATTCAGCATCACAGAAACAATGTTTTGATGGTGATGGTTATCCTGCTACAAGAAGATGATGTCTGATTCCTCCTATATTCCACACCTTCTGAGTTTACCAGGTAAGATCTTGGTTCAGCACAGATGCCTGTAATCTGTCCTATTCTATCAAAATGTTTCATTGTCTGGATTCATGCCATCTCTCCCTCCTTCAAAGGACGAAGTAATTTGCTCGATCAGTTGTAACTAGATTTCTGGATATTATGCTTCTTAAACAACTGCGCCTTGATGGTTTTGTTGTTCTTAGGTTTAGGCTTCAACAGACTGGAAGTAATAGCATAGTTCTAGTTTGCCTGGAAGGTAGTCTTTGAGCAGGTGAGCCAAGAATATTGTCAAGGGGTACGTTTCTGTGATTAAGTAAATTCAAGAACACTAGTATTGTTATGCTTTGACCTTTCCAAGTAATTGCTTTGCACTCTGCACTGCACTTTCAGCTAGACCATTGGACTGAGGATATTCGGGACTACAAGTGACATGTACAAAGCCCCATTCTTTTTTCTGAAACAACTGGCTAGTGAATTGAGTACCATTGTCAGAAAAATGTATGTGGACCACCATGTACTAAGAAATTATGTTTCAACTTAGTAATAACAGCAGTGGGTGTTAGGTTAGGTACTAGATCAATCTCAAACCAATTCGAATAAGAGTCTACCAAAACTAAGTAGTGTTGATTGTTGCACACAAAGATAGTTGCTACATTAGACCAAGGTAGTTCAGGGACTGGACTTAGCTGAAGTTGGTTCACTTTGCAAATGCTGTCTAGTACTATTTCATATTGAACAAGATGAAAGTGCTTTATCAATGTCTTTTGATAAGGAAGGCCAAAACACTAATTCTCTGGCTCTTCACTTAGTGGATGTGGATCCTGGGTGCCCACAATGCAAAATCTGGATATACTCTTATTATAAGGAACCAGGAACAACAATTTTAGGACCTTTGAAAATAATGCCATCTTCTATCAACAATATCTTAAGGAAAGTAGATTTGCACTTCAGGTGCTACACTAGATTGCTTTGATGGCCATCCAACATTAACATAGTGATTGAGTTTCTGTAAAATTGGATCAGTCTGAGTATGCTCTCTTAACTCAAGTCTTGTAATGGAAAATTATGCACTGACATCACATCAAAGTCAAAATTCTCTGCTTCAAGCTGTTCTGTAGTATTTTTGGGTGATCTGGATAAGGTGTCAGCCAGATAAAGTAATTTGCCTTTCTTGTAGACAGTTTTGAAATTTTACTTTTGCAATTTGAGCATCATTCTTTGTAATCTCGTTGGAGCAGAATGCATAGGCTTCTTTAAAATACTAACTAGAGGTTGGTGGTCAGTTTCAGTCTGTACAGCTCGACCATAAATATAATCATGAAACTTAAAACATGCGAATACTATTGCCAAAAATTCTCAATCTGAGCATAGTGCATCTCAGTTTGGGTAAGTGTTCTAGATGCATGGACGGCGCAGTGGTGCAGCAGCAGCAGCAGCAGCAGCGTTGTTGCCTCACAGCAAGAGGTTCCCCAGTTTGATTCTCTGCTGGAGTGCCTTCTGTGCGGAGTCTGCATGTCTTCCCTGCATTTTCTGTGGATTTCCTGTGGGTGCTCTGGTTTCCTCCCACATTACAAAGACGTGTCTGGAGCATTTCTCCCCGGGCCTCCACTGAAAATTGGCTTCATTCCAAGTCAAACTTTCCCAGTTAACAAATGTTAAATCAAATAAAAATAGGCTACTGGTCTGCCCTCTTGAAGTATGACTGTGCGAAGACCAAATTTTGAAGCACCACACGAAAGAGTGGTTTGTTCATATCATAGCATCTTAATGTAGGTGGGATGGTAATTTTCTGCTTTAGGTCTTCGAATGCCTTCTGGTACTGTTCCAACCATGACCATGCAACATTTTTGCGTGTTAGCTCTCAACTCACTGAAGTCTGGTATAAACTTGCCTAAATAGTTGACCATGCCTAGAAAACGTTGTAGAGCTTGTACATTATCTGTTGCTCACATTTCAAGAATAGCTGTTTGCTTGGTTGGATCAGGTCTCAAGCCTGTACTTGTGAAAAAATGACCAATGTAAGTAACTTCTGGAAGACTGAATTTGCACTGCAGAGGACTGAGCTTCAAGTTTACTTCACATGCTCTATCTAGAACTTTCTTTAGGTTTCTGCCATGCTCTGCTTCACCATTGCCTCCAACCAATAAATCATCTACTATTTTGCTCCTTTGCACGCTGAAAGACTTCACTTGCAGAATTTATTCCAAGTGGCGTCCTTAGGAATCTATATCTGCCAAACGGAGTACCAAAAGTAGTTAGAAATGAAGATTTTCAATCAAACATCACTTGCCAGAATGAACTTTCTGCATCCAAGACAGTGAAAAAAGTGGCATTGGGTATTAGAGCTGCAACTACTTTGTGTACATCAGATGATACTGTCTCTTCAATGCTTTGTTCAGTTCTGTTGGGTCAATACATATTCTGATTTCATCTGAGGTTTTTTTTTGTGAACTGTTATGGACGATACCCATTCAGTTGGTTCTGTGACTGGACAAATTACACCTTACTGTGCACTATTTTATCCATCTGAGCTTTAACTTTATCCTGCATAGCTATCGGAACTGTTCTTGCTGGTCTAACTACTGGAGTGACCTCTGGGTCTAACTTCATAGAATACACAACTAGAGGTTTGCCTAACTTGTCATCAAAAACATCAGCATATTCTGAGAAAATGGCTTCTGAAGAATTAGAACTTGGAAATGCACTTACATAATGAACTTCTGTAGTAAAAGAAAGCAGATTCGTTCTCAAATTATCTTTGAGACCCAGTAAAGATTGCACTGACCTTTTGACTACGTATAATAACAAGTTGTAAAAGTTCTTGGCCAAATAACATGAAAGCATCACTGAATCTTCGGTTTGAATTTCTTCACTTCCATAAGCAACAAGTCTAGCAGTGCTGGCCACATTGAGTTATCCATTAGTTTTCACTTTAGCAAATGTGTCTGCTGATATAACATTACACTTTGAACCAGTGTCTACCTTGAGCTCTGTGGATTTTCTATTAATCCGGACAGTGCAAAATACTTTGCTGCTTGTTAATGAATTCACTGCATCAACTCTTTCATTAAGTACATGTACACCATCAACACAGAAAGCTGACTGCTTCGACTCTACTTGATCAACATGCTTTTTTGTGTGACCTTTCTTTGCAACTGTGTGAGGCTTACTTGATTTACAAAACTTTTGGAAATGGTTCCATGTTTTACACTTATGACATTGCTGACCAAATGCTAAGCACTTCTCTCTTTTAGACTCATGATTTGCAACAATTATGTGACAGTTAACAAAGTTAGACTTGGGTTTTGCTGATTCATCCTTGTACTGCACTGAGCTGGAACTTGATCCCTTTTTAGAATTTGCTGGAAAGCTGCACGTCTTCCTTGGAAACCCTGTAGATGCCACGTGCTTTGGCCTACTTTGCCACATGTTGCATGCTGTCTACACTTGTTCTAGAGCCAACTGAAACCATGCTCTTGTCACTCACAAGCATACTTGTGTGTTTTTCTGTCACCTCATGGATTTGACAAATCTCTATGGCTTTTAACGTTAATTCACTTTCACAAAGAAAAATCTTTCTCACAGCAGCAATGTTAATGCCACACACAAGCCTGTCCTTTATCAACTCATCTTTTAAATCACCAAACCGACACGTTTTAGCTCTGTTTCTCAGGTAAGTTATATAAGCTGAATATGTTTCCCCTGGTTTCTGATCTCGTGTAAAATAAATCCTCTCTAGTGTAATATTTGTCTGGGGTTACACATTTCTCTTGACCTACACTTCAAACACATGGGATCTTCCCTTGATTCAGCTTGTACAGCAATATGACAATTTTCACCGTTTCCTTCATATACTGCAGGTGCATACACAAATGCATGCTCTCTTTCTATGGTCTCTGACCCAGCCAAGTTTAGCGAAATGAATGCCTTGTGAGTGCATCCCTATCTGCATAAGCTGCTTGTATAAAAATATATTACACTTTATTCTCCAATTTTCTGCAGTATTCTGAAGAAATACAAGTTGTAGGGGTTTTCAAAATCTATCGGACATATTAACACACCAGTGAAGGGTTTTGCAAAATAAGCACAAACATGCACATATCCCAAAAACTTATGCCTGTATTTATAACTTTGTCCAATGCCTTTGTGCTTCAGAATTTATACCTTTTTGGACTTTTTTGAAATAACGCTAGTAGACCAACTCGTAGTACCTATGAATAACTGGACTTTGTGAAACAAACTGCTCAGACAGTTTAAAACTCTTGTAATATCACTTGAAAGGCTAAACACTAAAGTCATTTATCATCATTTTAAGAAACATCTCCAACAACTTTACGATACAAATGAATAAACTCTCGGGTACTGTGATACTTTTGTAATGTTGTCTTTTGCAAGAATCCACACAAAATATAGCGCCAAAAATTTTTTAATACGATAAAGCTTTCAGGCTAACCACCCTTCTTCAGTACAATTAAAATAAGGTTTTCATTCTTTTAAAATAGGAGACCCATGGTGGTGGTGCTGCGGTAGCGTTGTCGCCTCACAGTAAGACGCTGTCGGTTCGATTCTCAGCTAGAGCGTTTTCTGCATGGAGACATGCGTGAATGGGCGTACCTTCGTTGAAGGTTGTGCATCAGGCCTGGCAAGCCGGTACATAAAAATCAACTGTCAATCATTAGTGGACCGGAGTTCCGCTGTGGCGACCCCTAACCGGGAAAAGACGAAAGACGCATTCTTTTTAAATAGGAGATAATTAACATCACATGATCCAGCCAGCCTATCCAAAACTTTCCTTTACAAAAAACTTCTTAAAATTCTAAAATCATGCATTAACTACATTATATAAAACATGAAATGTATTAACAGTATAATGACAATATAGCAAACATAAGTAACCACAACAGATAATCAGGACTTTTAAAGACAGATGGAAAAATCTCTCATATTATTCAGTTACACAATTTCCCTCTGTCTTTTTACCAATATTGGTTTCAGACTTACTGCATTATTTAAACCTGGATTTTTGTCTGCTTGTAATCTAATGATCCACTCATATTCCTTTAGCTCCAAAGCATTATTCATATCGCCACCCCTATTTCCCATTACTACCAAGTCAATTACTCTAAATTTGAATTGGTGCTCCGGGCCACAGTCAGATATAGTTTTTAGATGTTCAATTATATAAAAAAGAAAATAGAGTAGAAACAGCTATACATAAGACAGAAGTGGCTGTTTGTAGATATATAAATAGACATAGTACGCATGTGTAACTGAATAATATAAGAGATTTTTCCATCTATCTTTAAAAATCCTGATTATCTGTTGTGGTTACTTATGTTTGTTATATTGCCATTATACTGTTAATACATTTCATGCTTTATATAATGTAGTTAATACATGATTTTAGAATTTTAAGAGGTTTTTAAAGAAGTTTTTTGTAAAGGAAAGTTTTGGATAGGCTGGCTGGATCATGTGATGTTGATTATCTCCTATTTAAAAAGAATGAAAACCTTATTTTAATTGTACTGATGAAGGGTGGTTAGCCAGAAAGCTTTATCGTATTAAACATTTTTTGGCGCGATATTTTGTGTGTATTCTGTGAAATATATATAGTGCTGTTCTGTGTTCATGGTTATTGTCTTTTGCAAGAAATCACCTCGTAGTTAGTGTAAGAAAACATATCAAATAACTGCACAATACGAACAAATCTGACTCTTTGCCTTATTAAACTCAACTTTACGAAGTAATTGCACTTTGCGAATAACTGCATACAGCACACTGAAATGTCCCCAAAATGCCAGTACTTTGCTAGGCAATTCTCTATAGTGCACAAAACACTCTGTAATGGCAGTAGTTTGCAAATAGACGTACTCAGCACAAGAAACTTTTCAAAATGGCTATACTTTGATTTTATCTCACGAAATAGTTGTACTTTGCACACAAAATTTTCAAAATACATTCACAGTAATAAGCACACACTGTAAGCACTTTTACACACATTGAGATACATTGAATAACTTTAGTTATACCCTTGATACAATGCGAAGTCATAGTTATGCCAAAACATAGCACGTGGCCAAAACATGCAGCCACCTTGCTTTATTTCTGCTTAACATGCCATTTTTATATTTGTTTTGCTTGTTTAAGCTCTTTTCATGCCCAATGTACTTTTCATGTACTTGTCTCACTCTAAACATGCCCAGTTTTACTTGAAACACATTAAACATGCTCATTTAGCTTTACTGTTACTTGTTTCATCAAATGTGTTTATTTTAAACATTTGCTTTTAGTTAAACTTTTTAACTTTTTGTGCCTTCCGCTTGCTGAATAATGTAGTTTGTGCCCTTGTAATGCCCCGTTTTGTCATTGTGCTATCTCTCATTACCTTTGATTCTTTTCTGGCTCTTTTTGTGCTCGTTTCTTTTAGTTTTACCTTCACTGTCATCTCTGCACCTCATAGCTCTGGATTTCATTCTCTTCCATCCCAGTTCTGACACCATGTTACTCTCCCATTCTGGAAACAATGGAAGAGTTTTTGTGGGTTCTGTTCAAGCAGCTTCATTATATACAAACACATTATTATTTAAGGTTACTGGCTTTAACTTGCATACAAACTAGTAACTTTATTCATACATGATATCACTGACTGCTCTTACCAAATGGCACACTGGAGTGCACATGTCTTGTATTTTATGTGTGCATGTACAGTCTTGACACGCTTCTTAAAGATACAGCATACATCACTTGCACTGCAGTCTACAGAACATGAGCATGATGTAGCCAGCTGAATCCACTGTGCAGGGTTCAACCTGAAGACAGTTGAGAGTAAAATCTCTGCAGGAATGCCATAGTCAGAAGAGGTCTTACACCTGGTATAAAATTGCAGTTGCTTCAGACAAATCCTCTACTACTGACCTCCCCTCCAGAAGAAGCTTTTAGAGAAACATCCAAAAGTACTGGGAATCTGATTACATCTCTCCAGCGTACAAAGATCTCCCTAGACTTAAAAGCATTAGGGTTGGTGAGGTACTGTGACATTCCCTGACATGTGTACTTTCACTAAGGTGTCTTATAGGCCACCACACACTTGACTGACTGCACATCTTCCTGAGGTGAATATATTCATTTGCTGGCCCAGCTGCTTTTCAGATTCTGATGACCCTGTTATAGCAAGGGGCATGTCAGTATATTAAACTGTTTTTAGCAAATGCTGAAACACTGAAATCAACTTGCTGAAACCTCATTTAATGACAGTGGAGTTCTCTTTTCTCCACAGTTGTGCAACCTTTGAGTAAGTATATGTCCCCCCTCACTGACATGGGTGAAAAGGGACTTAAAAAGCAAAGCAAGACTTCCGCACGTACGGCAGGTGCAATGCCCCACAAAGCAACAGAACTCTGTGAGGTCAAAATTAAAAAATACTTTATTATAATTCAGAATAGGCAGTTTCTGCATAATAGTCTTTATCAGTGTGATTTCAAAAGGGCAAATACAATACCTATATAGTTACCTGTCACACATTCTCAATATGACTGGATAATTACAAATGTTCATTAAGATATGGTGGGAATAACCCTCAAAGTCTAAAAATCCAATTATTTTCCTTTTTATTTAATAAGGCATGCCACCCAGCTTTATTTTGCCTGTCCACCACAATTTTATCAATAATCACAAAGTGTGCAGTAGGATATTTAATAGTATGTTTATAAAGTGCAAAAGGGACCTGATGTCTGTCCCACATAGAAGTTAGAACAAGTCCATGTAGCTACATAAATAACCCAATCCATTACTACAATTACCAAATAATATCCTAAACCTTGGGAGTATTCTTACTTGTGAATTGTTTACTCTTCAATACATTTTTACAAAATGTACAATGAATACAAGGAGTACAGCCTACCAAAGTTCCATTATCAATCATGGTCTAGCATGAATTCTTTTTTTTTTTTTTATTATAAAGGTTGAAACACTCCCTTAATTTGTTTCCTCTATGAAATGAAAAGAGGCATCTGGGCATCAAAAAAAAAAAAAATCACACAATTTATCTTCCAAAAGTAGAATATTCCAATGTTTTTGTATTACCATCCATGAAATAAGTGTTACAACCATAACTAGTAACAAACCTGATGGTATTGTCTACCTTTTCCTCTGTTTGATGTTATTTTAGTAGTGAAAACCCATCATAACTAGATACTGGATGATTAGTTTTAATAATATTTTTCTTTTTATAGCCCTGATTATAGAACTACTTTACTAGGTCCTTTTGTTGCATTTTAAACATTCTATCAGAGGAACAAATCCTGCGAATATGAAGAAATTGGGATTTAGGAATGTTATGTATAATGTCCCTGGGATGAAAACTGGAAGCATGTAAAAAAGTGTTAAACTGTGGATGTTTATGACATACATTACTATTCAAAGAACCATCTCTATTTCAGGTAACTTCAACATCCAAATAAGAGATCTGGTCAGCATCATAGTGTACTGTAAACTGAATGCTTCACTTACTGTCATTCAGATATTGAACAAATTCAGTCAAATAAATGTCAGATCTCCAAACCATTCAGCATTCATCCAAATATCTACGCCAAATGTCAGTCTCATCCAAAAATATGTTATGGTTGACATCATATATTAACTGTTCTTCCAGGTAGCCCATGAATAAGTCAGCATAAATGGGTGCAAAAGAAGAATCCATAGCTGTTCCCTGGAGTTGTAAATAGCATTCCTCATTGAAATAAAATACATTCTTGATCAGCACATGCTTAGTAAGACTCAAAAAGTGTTGAACCCTGGACTATACAATGGAATGTGATTAAGCCAATATTCCAAGGCATGTAGACCTGGCCAATGTGATATATTAGTATACAAAGCTGTAACACCCAAAGTACCCATAATCCAACCTGGTTCTAATTGGTATCATAAATGATGCTCAAAAATTGCGTTTTTGGATGATAAATTATCTGATTTTTTTTGATGCCCAGATGCCTCTTTCCATTTTGTAGAGGCAAAACATTAGGGGGTGTTTCAACCATTATAAAAAAAAAAAAAAGCATGGCAGACATCCATGCCAGACCATGATTGACCGGGGGGGGGGGGACTTTGGTAGGCTGTACTCCTTGTGGTCATTGTACTTTTTATAAAAATGTATTGAGAGTAAGCAATTCACAAGTAAGAATATTACCAAGGTTTAGGATATTTATATATTTTGTAATTGTAGTACGGACTGGGTTATTTATGTAGCTACATGCACTTGTTCTGCCTTCTATGTGGGTCAAACTTCATCCCCCTTTAGAATGTTAATCGTGGCACATCTCAGTGACATTAGGAACAAACGAATGTCCAATGCACTTTATAAATGTACTATTAAACATCCTACTGCACACTTTGTTTCCGATTATTGATAAAATTGTGGGCAACAGGCAAAATAAAGCTGAGTGGCATGCCTTATTAAATAAAAAGGAAAATAATTGGATTATTAGACTTGGAGGGTTATTCCTACCAGGTCTTATTGAACATTTGTAATTATCCAATCACACTGAGAATGTGTGACAGGTAACTATAGATGTTGTAGTTGTCCTTTTGAAATCACACTGATGAAGGCTATTATGCAGAAAGTGGTTTGTCTATTCTGAATTGGGCTGCTCTTATAATAAAGTATTTTTTAAGTTTGACCTCACTATCTTGAGTGCTGGCCGGTTTTTGTTGGAGCTTGAAAAGGGACTTGCCCATAACAAAAGATCTGAAGTTGTTGACTTCATTCAGTCTTCAACCTGTGAGTTTGGATCTGAGAATCAGATCACACCCGGCCGTATACTAAACCTGTAGGATCCAAACTCTGAGCTCCTCCCCTAACCATAATGCTCTGTTTTGCCCTCATCCCCTGCGAACTTGTTTGCTGTGCTTCTGCTACCACTGGGATTACATCTCGGAGCTCCTCGAGTTTCTTGTGAGTGAAGAATTTACAAATTTTTTTCTTTTCATCTTATCTTTCTTATTACTACTTTCTGTTCTAATTAGGTAAAGTTTTACCTTTTAAAAACTTTTAGTTTATATACTTATATAGTTCCCTATCCTTTGCAGTAGACTTGGCATCTGTTTTTTTCCTTTCTATTCCTTTAAAAAAACCTTGCTTTTTCTGCTCGTTTTGAATTGTAGGAACTTTTTGGTTACGGCAGACTCAAAATGGGCTGGTTTAAAAAAAATGTGTCAATTGCGGACACAAAATCCCACTGTCAGATGCCCACACTGAGTGTGTGGCATGTCTAGGGCCTTCACATACAGATTCCTCCTATTCCATCTGTGCTGGTTTCACCCAGCAGGCATTAACAGACTGGAGGAACAAATTGATCTTAAAAGGCAAGCTTCCATCCACTGCCACTTCCTGCACTTTGCTTTCTACTTCAGGGGCTCAACCACTTGCCAAAAAACATAAAGAGCACAAGCGGTCACCAGAAAGGGCCCTTAGGACAGGTGATCTCCTGCAGAAATTGTCAAAAACTTTGGATCTGACTGATTCAGCTCAGATTGTCATAAAGGCTTCCTCTAAGTGCCAGTCTCAAAGTTTTTCACTGGAGCCGGTTACCTCGAGGCCAGTCTCAAATTCTGCAACCTTTCAAGTCAGTCTCTAGATCTCCATCTGTTGTGTCATCTGCCAGGTCTTCTCAAAGCAGAGGTAGACAGGATGCTGATGAAGTTTTTCCCGGCACAAATCCAGCTGGGGTTTTTTTCCCCGCTCCGTCCCCCTCAGGATCTGTTGGTCATCAACCTGCCTTTGCCCCAATAACTCCTGCTTCAATCCAGTGCTTGGGTTTGGAGTTATCAGGCCCAAAGATACCTGGAGTTGAGACATCGGAGCTAATGAGTACCTCGACTCTGACAATTTCCCTGACTGCCCTGGCTCCCATGGTTTCAGACCAGAGCATTTCTCAGAACCACAGCTTCGGCATTGAGTCTGAAGGTTGATGTCTGCTGCACAGTTTTTGCAGCTGTTTCTTCCCCTTGGGGCTTCAGTGCTTGATAGCTTGGCTCCAACTCCACACTCAGGTCTGGGGGTGGTGCAGATTCATCAGGCTTCTCTCTTGACAGCCTCGGCTTTGGGCACATTGCCCTCAATTTCTCATTCTCCCTCAGCATTCAAAGTGGCAGAGAGGTTTCTCTCTGCACCCAGAAGAGCCTTGACTCCTTGTTTTGGCACATAACCCTTTTTCAGCAAATATTGTGCCTGATGTATCTCTTCTGTCACCTCCAGGACATCCTACCCAGAAAGACTTCCAGACTGCTTCCCATTTCGAATGTCCCGAGTCTTCCAACACCTTCTTGGAGCACCCCACTGAGGAGGTCCCTTGTAAGCATAAGTGCAATAGGAGGCACTTGGATTCCCCATTGTAATCCCTCATGGAGGACACCGACACCGATATCGATGAAGGGAAAGGGTCCCCCAGGTCACCACCTGAGATGCCTCCTTTGGAGATGCCATGGAAATTCTTCGCCAAAAAGGTGGTTGGTCTGTCCAAAGCCCTAATTCAGAGGAATCAGTGTTTCTGGAAGCTTTTGGGTCAGGCCCATATACTTTTTGGGTGTCCCCTCCTGCAGGTTCCCTTATTGATCTTGTTTCCCACACAGCATGGCAGAAGCCAGACACTATGGAACCCATTCCTAAATGCACTGACAAAATCCTGAGCACCCCCCCCCCCCCAGACAGACCTCATTGGAGTAAAGGTATTCATGTCGATGCCATGGTGGTTGCAGCAACCACCAAAAAGGAGCTGGCCCAACAATGCTCCATTGTTCACCCCCCTAGCAGGCAGTCCAGGGCTTTGTACAGATTTGGTAAGCAGGTGTATGCTTCAGCAACTTTCGCATTGCGAGCACTGAATTGTTTAGCACATATAACCAGACTACAGAGGGACATAGTCAAGGAACTCTCTAGTTCTGCCCCAGGGTCCATTTCTGCTGAGGAACAGAAAACCTTTTCCTCCAGAATGGCCACCCTACAGTCCATATCCAACATGTCCTTGAGGCTAATTTGTCATGGTGCAGAAGGTACTTCAAGGGCAGCTGGGTCAGGCATTGCTATCACATGCCACACCTGGATGCAGCTATGTGATTTCTTGGAACTTTTCAAGATGTCCTTCACTAATGCCCCATTCAATGACCATCTTTGTTTGATCTTATTGTCAGAGACACCATTTCCCAAAGTTAAAAGGACAGAAAGCCCTTGTCTGCCATCAGAATCTGCTTTGCTACCCCACAGTGACCCTTCTCCAGGAACCAGCATGAAGATAAAAAGCTGTGGTTTTGAAAATATCAATGTCATTTTTAGGATTCACTGAGAGATTTTTCCTCCAGAGGCAGAGGTGGAAATAGTGCCAATGACAGATGTCACCCTCTGAGCAGAGGGTGTCCATTGAGCCATGGGTCTCAAGATACTTCCTCTGACAGGCCCAATCAGCAATCCTGAAGAATTACCTGACTGCTGTTTTCTGTAGACAGTACAGGGATGTTTGTCTTTACACCCAACAGCCTGGGAAACCATCACAAACAACCACTGAGTGTTAAATATATAGAGAGGTGATTCCATATCCTTTTTCCAAAATTCCTCCTCTACCAGGAACCTCCCCAATGTTCCACCCAATCAGAAGGATTGCCTGACTGCTGTTCTCTGGAGACAGTTGAGGGATGTTTGTCTTTACGCCCAACACCCTGGGAAGCCATTACAAACAACCATTGGGTGTTAAATATATAAAGAGGTGATTCCATACCCTTTTTCCAAAATTCTTCCCCCACCAGGAACCTCCCCAATGTTCCACCCAATCAGATGGAGGCTGCAGCCTTAGAGATATCAAAGCTGCTCAGAAAAAGTCATCCAAAGTGTCCATCAAGACTCGGATCAGGCATCTACTCCAGATTCTTTTTAGTGCCCAAAAAGATGGGGGAACCTCAGACCCATTTTGCATCTCACCAACCTCAACAGATCAGTAGCTAAATCAAAGTTCTGAATGGTCATGATTCAGTCCATTCTGCCCTTCCTGCAGAAGAATGATTGGATATGCTCTGTAGACCTCCAGGATGTATACCATCAAAAATCAAGATGAACAGGTGCTTCGGGAAGTTTCTTCTCTTCCATTTGGGAGGCAGTCACTACCAGTTCAGAGTACTCCCCTTTGGTCTCACCACAGCCGCCAGGGTGTTCACCAAATGCATGGTAGGAGTGACAGCTCATCTGAAACTGCAGGGATTCCATATGTTTCTGTACCTGGACGATTGGCTGCAGACTGCTCCCACCAGGCATCATCTCATTCAAGCCAGGGACTACCTTTTTCAGTTAGCCTCAATCTTTGGCATCTCCATCAACCTGAAAAAAAGTTGCAACTTTAACCAGTCCAACTGATGGACTTCATCGGAGCCCATCTGGACACAACACATTGCTTAGCTATCCTTTCCCCAGACAGGATCTCTACCTTAAGATTCCATATCAGGCAAATTCTGGCTATTATTTCTTCCCCAGCAGGTCTTGTCCTTGGGGCTTTGGGTTCCATGGCTGCCACCATTATTCTTGTTCCAGTAGCATGACTTCTTATGAGAGTACTAGTACTTAAGTGGACCTTGGCAGTCTAGTGGTCTTTACTGTCATACCCACTAAGGTTATGTTGAGTATGCAGGGAATCTCTTCTCTGGTGGCTCCAGTCAGAAGTTCTCCAACAAGGTCGACCCTATATCCCCCCAGTGACCACAGATGCTTCCCAGTTTGGGGGGGGGGCATTATCTAATTGCTTGAAGTCACCAACTTCAGATAAAGAAGTTGTGTACTCACCATAACGTTCCATTTGAGTTGTTGACTTCATTCATCTTCAACCATCCCTTCCTCCATCCCCCTTCCATAAGAATTAAGGCATGGTGGATGGCCTGACAGTATTCATTTTCACCTGTTTGAGCTCCTGAAGTACTTTCTAGTTCTTTTCCCATATATATATATATATATATATATATATATATATATATATATATACTGAAAATAGTTATGTTGGAGACATTACATGTGTTACTGCAGCAAACTCAATCTGAGGGGATGAGGACATAGCAGAGCATCATGGGTAGGAGTTCAGAATTCAGATCCTAGAGATTTAGCATATAGTCAAGTTGGATCCAATTCTTGGATCCGAGCCTACAGACTGAAGATGAATGAAGTCAACGGCTCAGATGAAACGCTATGGTGAGTACACAACTTTTGTTTTTCTTCCACTGTTAGCTGAATAGGGTTTCAGTTGATTTTAGTGTTTTGGCATATTTTTTTATTTACGGTTTAACTGGATTAGTCCCACTAGACCAGTGGCCTTTTTTTCAGAGGGGAGACCAGAGGTGGTATTCACACTGACTGGGGAAGTTTGTCCAGTGCGCCAGGGAACATCCTGTACTCATTGAAATGCGCATCTCCCATTTCCTAGTTAGTATGTAGCTGGGAGGAGCTGTGCTTTCAGTAGTAAGAAGGCATTCATCCGAGATTAGAATAGAGCAATAAAACAGTGGTGTGTGTCGAGATGGAGGATTATCTACATTCTTTCAGCAAAAGTTGTTTGCTGAAGTGGCAGGTGGTGGTACAAAATTAGTTTCACAAAGTGAGTCTTACATTACAACCCTTCAGTCAGGAGATTTACCAGATGAGGTACTGTATAAAACGCTGAGACAGGAAGAACCAGGAGAGAAGACAGCATCATGGGGAAATTTAATGAATCAGATGGAAAACAACAAAAAGTGCATACTTGGGAGGATTTACAGGAAGTTGCAGTGTGAAAATGGATTATAGAAAAATACATGCAGCAGCAGAAAAAAGGATGAAGGAGTTGAAAGAGTAGATATGACAAAATGGAGAGTAAACCTGGGGGTAAGGGTTGAATCAGACATAAATAAGGCTCTGGACAGATAAATGTGGAACAGTGTTATGCCATTAGAGATAAAAGCATCAGATGTAAGAGCTTTTATCCTGTTGGGGAAAGACTTTTCATGATATATTTGAAAGTGTGGTTGAAATGGAAGTCTTTTTTGGAGGGGAGTGAAAAAATAAATATGTGCTCATTGGAATAATTGTTTTCAATGCACAAAATGTCATTAATGAAATATGAATATTCAGTTTAGGGTTGATGTGTAGGAGAATGACTTGGAACAAAATTTATGAAAAAATGTGAAATGGTTTATTACTTGCAAAAAAAAACTCAAGACAGTAGGAGTGTATGGACTTGGACTTAATATAGAAAACCGGAGTTGAGCAATAAGTTAATATACCTGAAAAAACTGTATGAGGATTATGGTGTCAGTAGGAATATGCATCCTATAAATGAATGATAATTAAATATTAGTTAAGGGATCCTTTACAAGATGTGATGGCAGACAACATAGCACCAGTACCTGATGACTTGGATTATACATTTTATAAAGACTTGAATGTACAACAAGCAAAATATTTAGTCTGTATATTTAATGAATGGAAAAGAATATAGTTTTGTAGATGGGAAAAGGTCTGACGGGCGATAAGATTAATATAGGAAAAGGGGGGATAAGAAGGACTTTGAATATGAGACTTGTTACATTAACAAATACAGATTTTAAATTTTTATAAGAATAATGCAAAAAATGTTAGAAAATGCTTTGAACTGGATTTGGAGGGAAGGGATTTTGGTATAAAAGGAAGAAATATTCAAGAATTGTTAATTGTCAAGGAAGTGGTGTAAAATATAAAATCAGACGATGAAGCAAGAATTGCTGGGCATGATGTTAAAATGAATTTTATAACATAATGCATGACCAATTGTAGGAAATTATGAAAGCATGTGGGAGAGATAAAAGTATAATGGTAAAAAAATCAGATTATGAGAATTGTAGCATGATAGCAGGTTGGTTAATGGTTTGACTACAGCAATCTAGTGATTAATGCAGTTGTGCAGAATGTCAGTAAAGGATTGGAAGAGAGAAAGTATATGTATAAGGTGGAAGTAGGTTTACCATTAGTTATGTTTTATGCAGATGATGGTTGGGTAACATGGGACTAAGGATTTGTTGACTAATAGAAAATTTGAGGTATTACATGTTTTTGGAATGTATAAATTGATGAAAAAGCAGTGGAAAATTTGTTAGAAAATGTATAGTAGATATACTTTTGAAAAAAGTATAATTATAATAATATAGGAAAGGTATGGAAAATTTCACAATAAAAATTAGATCACAAAGAGAGAATGTAGAACAGAAGATTTGTCAAAGAAATGTGGACATGGAAAAGAAAAAGCGATTTAATATGGTGCAATATTTATGCAAAGGAGAAGGCAAAACTAATTAATGCAAAAAGAGCAGCACCAAAGATACTTGAAGAGAAATACAGGCAAAGACATCCAGATCTGGAAAGTTTTACAATACAAACAAGTAAAAAAAAAATGAGGAAAAGTAGAAAAGAGGATTAGTAAATGGTTAAAGAAATAGAGACTGGGGTTATGGAGTACCTGCAAATTGAAGGATTTAGTGTAGAAAATGTAACTTGGATACACCACAACAGTAGAGCAATAGACACCCAAATTAAGGAGAAACCAGTGGAGCAGGAAGCATCTAATCAGTTGACATATGAAGATACTGTGGAGCCTCCCACTGGAAACCATTACAAAGGTTTAGTTGGAGCTATTCAGCAAGAAAAAGAACAGGAAACTGTGGCAACTCTGACACAGTCAATATCATGGAGTGATAGACCAGTGAGTTCCCATATGAAAGGGCAATGGATGACACAGGGTGAAACTGAAAAGAATGTGGTACAGGAAGAAGATCTGGAGCTTTCTACAGAATGCCCGCAGGAAATGGAGAACAAAGAATGTGCCCTCAGTTTAGAAGAAAACAATCTAAGAGAAGAGTTGTTTGATTTAATAGAGATGGATGGACTTATTAACATAAATGAAAGAAATAGACTGTAGAAGGTCAATAAAACCCAAAAAGTTCGAAGTTTGATAAAACAATTGAACACAGTAATTAGGACTGTCCATAGAGATTCATGCAACATAACAGAAGTAAACAGGCTACATTACTGTGCAGCCAAATTAATAACAGATAATGTTTTACCACAAGAACACAGGTAGTAAGGGAAAGGACAGGGAGAAATCGAATGCCATCATGGAAGTATCGAATAGCGAAAACTATAAAGCAATTAAGACAAGAAGTGTCACTGTTAGAAGAGTATCAGATCAACAAAAGTACTTAAAAAGATGGACATGATAAAAGTAAAGCAATTGTAATAGGTAATGCATCGAATAGATAATTGGGAAACAAGGTAAAAGAAATTAAAAGACCAAAAAAAGAAAAAATAGATACATTTTGGAGAAATATTTATGAAGATCATGTGGAACATAAATATGCTAAATGGATAAAAGAAATAAAAGAAAGAATAAGAAGTTCAAATGTACAGGATATGAAATGGGATTGACAGAGAGATTGAAAAAAGTTAAGAGAATTCTGTAATTGGAAAATCCCAGGCCCAGATGCAGTACCTAAGTTTTGGCTAAAAGTATTAACATATAACACATATGAAGATTTAGCTATGAGTAAAAACTATTTATATTTGCATCCCGAACAGACACCAGCCTGATTAACAACAGGAAAAACAATGCTCCTACTTGAGTGAACCTGCAAGCTACCCTAAAAACTATAGACCAATAACTTGACTTCCGAAGACATATAAGCTATACAATGGAATTGATGCCGACAGAGTTTATAGTCATTTAGAAGAAAACTCAATTATGGCAGTAGAACAAAATCATATGGAACAAAGGATCATTTGTTGTTTAAGTCATAGTGGAGAACTGTAAAAAGGGGAAAAAAAAGCTAAGTATGGCATGGATAGACTACAAAAACCATTTGACAGTATCCCACATTCATGGATAAGAGTGCTTAAAAATGTATAAGATACACCCTACACTGATAAACTACATCACAGCAACCATGAAACAGTGGCAAACCACTTTGCAGTTAAGCCATGATAAAGGACAAATTATTATTCCAGGGATAAAAATTCAAAGGGGGATAATTCCAGGGTGACATTTTGTCACCGCTGCTCTTTTGTCTTGCCCTTAACCCATTAAGCGGTCTTCTTAACAGATTAGGTCATGGCTATAATTTGGCTTCCAGAAAGCAACAAATTGTAAAGACTTCTCATCTTCTCTTTGTCGATGTATAGTTCATCAGATGAGGAACTGAAAGCACAACTGCAAGTAGTCAAAACTTTTTCAGATTATATAAGAATGTCATTTGGTCTTGATAAATGTACAAAAACAACCTTTAAAGCAGGAAAGCTGCAGCACCAAGAAAGCATCAGTTTGGGACAAGAATGTGATATAAAAGAACTTGAGCAACAGGAAGTGCATAAATATTTGAGAAATGATAAATGATCAACAATAAAACATGAACAAATGAGAATATTTTAGAAGACTAAAACTAATCCTGAAAACAGTGTTGATATCTAGGAACAAAGTTCAAGCTATAAATCAATTTGCTCTTCCTGTCCTAACTTACAGTTTTGGAGTGATTGGCTGGCTTCAAAAGGCATTGGATAGATTAGACAGGTAAACAAGAAGGATGCTTCATGCTCATCAAATGCAACACAAACCATGAAACACATACTTCACAAAACCAGTGTCATGCAATCACAGCCCTTAAGGCAAAATAACATACCCAACATACTAGTAATAGGTGACTCTATAGTCAGGTACACTGATGTCCCACTCGCTAGGCTGAATAAGGAGAAGGTTACTGTTAGCTGCCTGTCGGGTGCCAGGATCCGCCACATAACACAAGCACTCAGGTCACTCCAGAACAAGTACAAATATGACTCTATCGTTGTCCATGTTGGTGTGAATAACCTGAGCTGTACCTCACTGGACTACATGAAAAGAGACATGGAAGAGCTCTCTGATCACATAGCCCAGGCTGGTATGACCCTGACCCTGAGTAGCATCCTGCCCTCACCAAGAATGATACCATGTTATAAAGAAAAAAATCTCGATTTCAACAATTGGCTAAGTTTCTAGTGTCATTCAAAGGGGATCCAGTGTCTGTCCCAGACATGCTCGACAAGCCACGCTGCTTCACTACAGATGGCTTGCACCTGTCATCCTTAGGCTTTCAAATACTGGCCAAGGCTCTTGCCACCCCCATAGTGCCTTTTTTAGGCAAGGCTCAAAAGACAAACCCACCGCCGTAAATAGCACAAGTAACAAAAAACTGAGGGTAATGCTACTCAATGCCAGAAGTCTAAACCTCAAAAGGCATGCACTCGAGGCACTCCTCAGTATGGAGAAAATCGATATATGTGCAGTAACAGAAACCTGGTTTAAGGCTCCAGAGAGCACCCCAGCACTACCAGGCTACAACTCATACCATATATTTCGGCCACAGAACCCAAACCGAAATACAAAAGGCAGGGGCGTATCCATATTAATCAGGGATACCCACACCTCCAGGTTAGTGGCACAGCACGGTGCTTCAGAGATCATCCACGTGCAACTAACAATGGGCAAAACTGCAATTCAGATTGTAGCTTGCTACAGATCACCCACCATGTCCCAGGACCCCCATTCCGCATTTCTGGAAACACTGGGAAATATAAAGGTCCTACCAAACACCCTAATATTGGGTGATTTCAATTACCCAAACATTAACTGGGAGAACTACTCAAGTACTAACTCCCTTGCCCAACTTTTCCTAGAATTTATAAGCTCAAATGCCCTGGTTCAACTGGTCAACACTCCCACCAGAGGTGACAACATATTGGACTCTGAAATTCCCTTTCAAATCAGGTAATTCCAAACTACCTTGTTCTAGTGAAAGGATGAGCTTATCCCACTTGACTCTTGCCAGACAGATCCACTGGTTGATAAAATGTGCCTGACCTGTGTATAAAACTAAAGGGACTAAAAATGTTTTGATTGCTTCTATCTTGCTATCTATAGCCATAAAGCAGAGCTTCCAATTTCTCAGTTTTGTATTACCTTTTATTTAATCTCTTACCACATATCCTTGGCAGCTGTGACAGAATCCATTTTAATCTATACTCCTAAGTACTTAATTTTATTATGTCCCCTTAAATATGGGTATTGCTGAAACAATTTGTGTTGTTACATAGTTTACTGTTATTACCTTTATTTTATCTTCATTAGTTTTGTATCCCGAAGAGACTTGGAACTGTCTCAAAATCTTCCACAACACTGTCCTTTTCTAGTTTATCAGGTATAAAATAATATCATCTACAAATAAAGCCAGCTTTTCTTGACTACCATACCAATTATATCCTTGAGTTTCTGAGTCCTTTATTTTCTTTGCCAGTGGTTCTAAATATAATGTAAATAACAAAGTGGAAAGAGGGTATCCCTGCCTGGTTCCTCTGCTCAAACAGACCTTATGAGAGAGGTACCAACCCACTTTAATTTTGCCTCCAGTCTCTCATATATCCTCATAATCAACCTTTTAATTTTAACAGAGAATCCAAATCCTTCCATTCCCTGCTCATAAAATCCTAGCATGCTCTGCCGAATGCTTTCTGTGCATCAAGACCCACCAACAGCAGTGGTATTTTCTTACATTCTGCTTCTCTCTGAATCACCATTGTTGTATTAATGTTGTAAAATGTTTGCCTTTCCTCCACAAAACCACACTGATCCATATCTATCAATTTCGGCATCACCGTTGCCATTCTTTTATTTATTTATTTATTTTACATTTGTTGACCGGGATAGTCCGACTGGATATATGTCCATTTTCAGGGGAGCCCGGGGAGAAAAACTCCAGATAATAATACACATTGAACATTTTATCCATTAAAGACATAAACACTTTATAATCATGGTTTAGAATTGAAATGGACCTATGTGAAGCTGGATCTTCTTTACCATCTTTAAGTACTACAGCCTCCACCAATTTCTTCGAGGATGTTGGTGCTTCTCCTCCTGTTAAAATACTGTTAAACAAAACTTTTCAGATCTTTCTCAGCTCCTTTCCTCCTCACTTCCAAACTTCCACAGGAACACCATGTATTCCTGGAGAATTTCCCGTAAATTGGTAATACATCACCATTTTTATCTCATCTCCTCCTATCCTAATTGTTAGTAATCTGACCTCATCTACTGCTAAAATTGACTTTAATTATTTCATAAACATTTCCATTTGTACCTTTTTCTTGATTTCCATATGTCTCTGCTTTATACAGATTTTCATAAAATTTCCTAAATATTTCTAATACATCTACAGTATCTCTGGTTATCTTCCTTGTTGTAGGTTCTCTAAGCTTAGCAACAACCCTTTCTATTTTCTGTTGCCAGAGTCATTATGCTAAAAGTTTTTGTGCACTGGAGTTATCAAAAACATTTGCTTAACAGCAGTCTTTCTAAACCTATGCATATTATCAAGGTAATCCCTTATTTTCTGTTTAGCATTCTACAGTTGCTCCTGTTCTTGTTCTGTGATATTCTTCCTATTTTGCAATACTTTAACCTATGTCAATCTTTAAATAATTATTGTTATTTCTTATCCATATCACTCTTTTATTTCCACCCTATTTTTAAGCACCACTTTAATTTTATCCCACTCCCTAGATATATTTTCAGAAGAAATTTCTATCTTCCCTAATAACTCCTGAATACAATTCCACTTCCCATTTTTTAAATTCCTCACTCATTAACATATAGGTGGGAAAGCACCAGTGTCTCATTTTTATTTAATTACCCTGCATTTTTCTTTTAGTTATTGGTGCATGATCTGAAATAGTTATTGGATATGTATCAAAACTTTCAATTAAATGCACATGTTCCTGTGAAATAAAATTTCTGTGTAGCCTAGCCCAGTTTTTATATCTTGGAGAATATAATATGTAAATTCATTACAAACTCCTACTACTGAATTCACATCTTCCATGCCAAATATTTTCATAAATTTGTTACAAAATCTACCCTCTTTTGTTATATTTTCCCTTCTGGGCTCACCAGCTACATCCTCACTGCTGCAAACAAATTCCAGTCCCCACCTATAAGTAATATCCCCAGCTGAACACTGATTATTTCTCCCAGAATTTTCTTAAGCTCCATTATGGTAGTTCTAGGTGGAATATAAGTACATACTAGTGTAATCCTCTCCCTCACCAGTAGCCTCTTAGAACTACAAATCTACCATTATTATCCTTTCTTTCCCTCTTCTACCACTATTGGAGCTGTTTTTGCAATTAATATAAGTACTCCCCTTTTCCTTTGTCCAGATAATTCACTGAATAACCATCCTGAAACCCTTTCTTTATCAAATTCACATCTTCATTTCTTTCCAAAATGTGTCTCCCATAGCACAGCTATTTGCACTCTGTATTTTTAATATGGTTCATTACTCTTTCTTTTTTGTATATATCTGTGAGACCATTCACATTTAAAGGTAATACAGAAAGTGTAATTCTGTTAAGAAGTTATCTTTCCCACCTGTTATGTGTAACATCTTTTTTTAAATGTCTAGTTTCAGCTTTTTTGTTACATGCATACACTAATGTTTGTCAGGTTGAGCAGCTTTTATACAGTTGTTTCTTGTCTTATCCATTTGAAGCTATGTCACATCTTACAAAACTTTTTGTTTTGGTGAAAACCCCTCAAAAAACCACACCCCCAAAACCGACTAAATACTAACACACACAACTATGTACATCTTCAGATATTGAAGTTTAATCCTCCTAATATGGACAACTGTCCCAAACTGAGAGCCAGACTCAGAGACTTGCATTAGCCTATAAGGAGGGTTATCCATGCTAAGACACATGGTACAGTCTGTACTTCTACTTTCCACTAAGAATTCCTTTTTTGCTGTCATCCAGACAGTGCACTTAAAAGCCAGTTGCTGATATTTACCCAAAAGGACAAATTCACTGGCTTTCTTTTCTGAGTTTCTCTTTTCACACTGACAGAGCTGAAATTAAGGTGTTACTCTGTGTGCACCCATCTTGGAAGTCCCCTTCCCAATTTCATCTTTCTTCCTCATTACACCTCCAACATTTGCAATGTACCCAAAGAAAAATTCTTTGGAGTCTGCTTGGGGTATAGAAATACCGATCCAAACACTTCCAAGCAAAGATCCTAAATCTTCTACGCTTTTTTGAATATTTGGGAGCCATAAATATATACTCCTGATGTTCTTCGTCTTCCATTGCTGCAGTCCTAACAATTGGGTATAGTCCGCATCCAGTCGGCCCGAATACCAGAGTATAAGGCTGACGTCGGACATGGCGCATTAGACTGACGTCAGTACGTCAGGGTACTAATGCGCATGACCGGCGTCCTATCCTCAGTCTTTTTTGCCGCGTGGTCCGATGCAGAAGCAGTTTTGCGAGTGCAGGTTGGCGTTCTGAGATATTTCCGAAACCGGAGTTTCAGACCGAATCAGAGTTGGCTAAGTACCCCGTTGGGGAACATTTTTGGTTTTTTCTTGCCTCAGTATTTAACCGGATGTCAGAAAAAGTGAATAACTGTATTTCTTGTGGGAAACAGATACCGCATAAGGATTTCCATACTTTGTGTATACCTTGTTTAGGGCCTGAGCACGACGTTGTTGGTTGCCGCTCTTGTGCTAGGTTTAACAAACGCACTATTAAGAGGAGGTTAGACTGTGCCAGGTTAGTGTTTGGGAAACGTTGCAATTATAAAATGCCGTCGGATGCTCCGACGCCCGCTTCGTCCAGGAAGCGCAAGGACAAAACAGCGAAGCCTAGGGTTGAAGAACCGGCAGTCCCGGACGTCGGTTCTTTAGGAGGCTCAGTGGAGCCAGAGGTTTTGCCAGGAGTTTCTATGGAGTCTCCGGCAGAAACTTTACTGTTACGGGATGTCCCATCTCAGGAGGCAGGCCAGGCTGAAGGGGCTTCTCAGGTGCCTATTCTTCCCTCTTTTCCCACAGTAGTTAGAGCCTCTCCTTCTGTTGCTAAAGCTTCTTTTAGAGGTAAGCCAATTTCAGCTTCAGTGGGGGCTTCTCCTAGCTTTTCGGGTTCTGTACCTAAGAAACATATGCTTGAAATGGCAGAAGATTTGATTACTATGATTAGAGGTTCTATGGGCCCTCCTGCTAAGAGGCCTAGGGTGGAGCCGGAGTTTGCCAGTTTTGAACAAGGTTCAGAGGCTTCTGAGTCCTCTGCGGATGATTTACAGGAGTATCCTCCTTATTCTGATTCTGATGTGGATGATACCACTCCTTCGGCTTCTCCTCCTGAGGATTTTTCATTTTCAGAGACTCTGCATTCCATGAGGGAGCACTTTAAATGGGAAGGTCAGGATTACTCTGATTCCAGGAAGAGGCTTAGGGAATTCTTGTTTTTACCCCAGCATAGGCCCTTAGCTATACCTCCTGTGTTGACTGTGGTGGAAGATGTTTTTGCAGAGGCTTCCCTGAACCCTGATTCTTTGCCTCCTGCTCCTGTTAAACCTGATAGGTACTATAGGGTGCCCGAAGCTCATAAGTATTTGTTTAAGAGTCCTAGGGCGGACCCAGAAACTGTTTCTCAGGGGCCTAAAGGTGTTAAAGCCTCTGTGGTTAGAAATCCTGTTCCCACTGACAAGGAGGCTAGGGCTTTGGATAGGTGGGGTAAGAAACTGTATACTTCTTCCACTCTAACCATGAGAGCATTGAATTGTCAGTTCCACATGCTGAAATATCAAAATTATCTCCTTTCTCAATTGAAGTCTAAGGTGGATGCTTTGGCGGAAGGTATTGAGTGTAAAGAGTTGCTGGATTTGGTTTATGTGTCTGAACAAGTGGGCAAGCATTCTTTGCAATGTGGCTTTGATGCTGTGCAGGCCTCCTCGAGGGTGGCTGCCACTAGTTCGGTTCTTCGCAGGCATGCCTGGTTAAGGGATCAGAATTTGGCTGAGCATGTTAAGACAAGGATTTTGGATGCACCTTTACAGTCTGATGTGTTGTTTGGTTCTCCTGTGGAAGCAGTTTTAAAGAAAATGGAGGACAAAGCTAAATCTATGCAAACTGTTAAGGATTTTTTGCAGGTACAGCCACCGAAGTTTAGTAGAAATTGGCCTGCTAAGGGGTGGACTTATCCTGCTTATGCCTCCCAGTCTAGGGGTAGGTCTAGACGTGGTAGGGGCAGGGCTCAAGGTTCTTTTAGGTCTAGAACAGGGAGTTCACCTGCTCAGACTTCTGGTGAGGGCAGGGGTCAGTCCTTTCGTAAGCAGACCCAATGACCTGCCTTTTCAGCTGCCAGTACATTCTCGTCTGGCAGCTCCTTTGGGAGGACGACTGTCTCTTTTCAAAGAAAATTGGGATTTAATTACTCAAGACAGATGGGTGTTGGACATTATTCACCACGGTTACAGGTTTTATTTCCATACAATGCCCACTTTCAAAGGCATGCCAGACGTTCCTCCTCCACAAAGAAAAGAGGCTCACAAGCAAGTTTCTCAGTTACTCCAAATGGGGGCCATTCAGCCAGTCCCTGTATCAGAAAGGGGCCTAGGATTTTATTCCCGCATGTTCCTAGTACCAAAGAAGGGGAACACGTGGAGACCAATTTTGGATTTATCTCTCCTCAACACTTATCTGGACATTCCCAAGTTCAAGATGTTGACGTTACAACAGCTTTTGCCTCTGCTGGGCAAAGATCACTGGATGGTAACTTTAGATCTCAAGGAAGCTTACCTTCATGTGCCTATCAAGCTAAGTTGCAGGAAGTATCTGTGGTTTCGAGCTGGAGATTCTCATTATCAGTTCTCTGCATTGCCCTTTGGCTTATCTACTGCGCCCAGAGTATTCACCAAGGTTCTGGCTCCAGTGATAGCTTACTTCAGGCTACGAGGAATTCAAATCTATCCTTACTTAGACGACTGCCTGATTCTGGCTCAAGAAAAGGAAGACCTTCTACAGCATCTGGAATATGTTATAGCAGTGCTAAGATGCCTAGGGTATTCTGTGAACGAAATAAAGTCCAGTCTAGTACCCTCTCAAGACATGTGCTTTCTGGGTGTGAGACTGAATACAGCAGCCCAGATGGCCTTTTTAACCCCGGACAAACAAATGAGTCTATCACTTTACTTCCATCATCTATCTCATCAGTCCGTGCTGACTGCAGGGACAGTCCTTCAAGCATTAGGGTTCATGGCATCTTGTATTCTGGTGCTTCCCAATGCCAAACTGCATATGAGGAAGTTACAATGGTATCTCAAAATGTATGGACACAGCACTGCCAGGATTTAGACACTGTCATTCCCATAATACCTTGCCTTCAAAGGGAATTTTTGTGGTGGGCTCAGGAATGTCACCTAAACAAGGGACTCTCTGTGACCCGGCCAGAGGCGAGTCAGATTGTAACGACAGATGCCTCGGACATTGCTTGGGGAGCTCATCTAAATGGAAAGTGGATACAAGACAAGTGGCCTGCCAGACTACAGCATCTACATATCAACATGAAGGAGATGTTAGCAGTCCAGTTCGCTTTACTGGCTTTCAAGGAGTTACTTCTTCCAGGACAGGTGTTGATTCTAACAGACAACACAACTGTCATGTGGTACATCAACAAGCAAGGGGGAACACATTCTTATCCTCTATGCAGGCAAGCAATGATTTTATGGGAGATTGCGCTAAGCTTGCAACTAACTCTTCAGGCAAGGTTTCTGCCAGGAGCACAGAACTCCTTAGCAGATGTGTTAAGCAGACAAATCATGGATCCCCACGAGTGGAAACTGGATCTTCATGTATTTCAGACATTGACAGTGTCATGGGGAACTCCAGACATAGATCTGTTCGCTTCTCCACTAAACCACCAGCTGCCAAAGTATTGCACAAAGGGGTTTCATCACACAGCTTGGAAAGTGGATGCTCTGTCTTTCAGTTGGGAAAATCTTCATGTGTATGCCTTTCCACCTCTGCCTCTTCTTCCAAAGGTGCTATTAAAGGTCAGACAAGACAGGCCAAGGATGATTTTGATAGCTCCAGATTGGCCTCGGCAACACTGGTACCCACTACTACGGAGTCTGGTAAGGAAGCCTCCATGGCCTTTACCTCTGATTCCTCATCTGTTATCTCAAGAGGACGGTCATCTGCTCAATGTCAAGCTTCACTCTCTTCTTCTAACAGCCTGGCATATTCGGTGTTGAAACACAGCAGGTCTCAACTTCCTCAACAAGTTTTAAATGTGATTATGGAAGCTAGACGACCTAGTACAAGGAGAGTGTACGCAGCAAAATGGAAGAGATTTTTATTTTGGAGTGCAGCAAGGAATTTGGAGATTTCTGAGCCTAATTTGAGTGTGGCTCTTCAATATCTTACCGAGTTATTGGACAAAGGGTTGTCCTTCTCTTCTATTAAGATTCATGCTGCAGCAATTTCTGCTCACTATGATTGTGACCCACCTTTGTTTTCACATCCTTTGTTCAAGCAGTTTCTTAGAGGGGCAAAGAATATAAGACCCCCACGTAGAGCTCCTACTCCTGCTTGGGATCTCAATTTTGTGTTGGAAAAACTTACTCTACAACCTTTTGAGCCTGCGGCTACTGCTGAATTGAAATATTTGTCATGGAAGACTGCTTTTTTGTTGGCTATTACTTCTGCAAGAAGGGTGTCTGAGTTGCAGGCCCTTATGGCAGTCGAGCCCTTTTTGATTTTCCATAAGGATAGGGTATCATTACGTACTGATCCTTCCTTTATGCCTAAGGTGGTTTCTAGTGTGGCTTTAAACCAGACTATTCATTTGCCTACTTTTTATGCAGACCCCCAAAATAAAGGGCAAAGATTTTGCATACTTTAGATGTACACAGGCAATTGCGTTATTACTTAAGCAGGACTAAGGATTTTAGACAGTCTCAGCAGTTGTTTGTTTCTTTTGCTTTGAGTTCGCAGGGCAAGCCTGTGTCAAAACAAACTATTTCTAGGTGGATTGGCTTTTGCATTGCATTTTGTTATTCCCATCATGGCAAGGAGGTTCCAGCTGGGATTAGGCCTCATTCCACTAGGGCTACTGCCACTTCAACAGCATTTCTACGGGGGGTGGCAACTAAGGATATTTTGGAAGCAGCTACTTGGAGTTCAGTGCATACTTTCTCTAAGCATTATCACCTTCCTATCTACTCTACGTCTAGGGCTGGTTTTGCCACAGCTGTTTTGCAAGGCATGTTGTCAGCTCCTGCTTCTTTATGATTTGCCAGCCTCCCTTACCTCTGCTTTGGGATTCTACCCAATTGTTAGGACTGCAGCAATGGAAGACGAAGAACATAGTACAGTTTTGTACCTACCATAAATGTAGATGTTCGAGGATTCCATTGCTGCAGTCCAATTTACCCTCCCTCCTTCCCCTCTGTGTTTAGGGGTGGTAGTGTAGGTGAGTTTACCTGCTTATATTTTTGTATATATTGTTCATGTTTTGGTGCAGGTTTTTTTTTTGGGCCTTGTCTTTTTAGGGTCTTCTGACATCTGGGGCAAGAAAAGACTGAGGATAGGACGCCGGTCATGCGCATTAGTACCCTGACGTACTGACGTCAGTCTAATGCGCCATGTCCGACGTCAGCCTTATACTCTGGTATTCGGGCCGACTGGATGCGGACTATACCCAATTGTTAGGACTGCAGCAATGGAATCCTCGAACATCTACATTTATGGTAGGTACAAAACTGTACTTTTCTTTTCTGAATTGTTTATCCAGTCTCTCTTTACAATCCTTTCTAACCTCCCCTGGTTGGTTATCAAGCAGTATTTTACATGCCCTACTAATTATCCATTTTTCAACAGCAGCTTCTGTTACAGAGTCTGCTAAAACCTGTACCAGTGCTGGTCAGATGCCATCAAGTTTCTGACTTGAAAAACAGAACTTGTGGTAGCTGCCACCTCAGCTAGGAGAGTTTGTCAAATTGAAGCCCTGATGTGCAAAAAAACATTTCTAGTTTTCCCCATGAACAGGGCTAAACTAAGAATATCCACATTCCTTCAGGCCAAAGATGGTGAAAGAATGTTCTGTAAATTCTGTATTCCATCTATGTGTCTTTTGCAGTATACAGAATCGGGGAGAGGGTACTGCATCCTCTGGATGCAAACTGACAACTGAGATATTATTTGCACAGAATCCAAAGATAATAAAAGGTTCTGACCAGTTTGTCTCCTTTGCTTCCAGAAGGGATGGAATGTCAGTGTTGAAGCAAAGTTTCTGAATGGTTGGTTCAGTGTATCATGTTTAGTCATTCCTCTCAGGCTAGGAAACGTGAAATGTGACAGTCCATTGTAATAGGACTGTGGCTGTTATTGCAGCTTTTCCTGTGGAGGACATTACTTAGGGTATTTTTTTTCCAAAACCATTCCAAGTAGGGCATTTCTTCCAGGGCAATAGCTGGGTTTGCTGCAGCCATAATATAGGGTATGCTGCAACACAGCCACACCATTCAACCCACCATTTCCTAATCTCAGAAATTTACTAGTAGTCAGGGCCACTTGTAAAAGTGATCTAATAAAAAAATTGTGCAATTGTGTAAGGCATGACAGTTGATCACTGTTGCAGTACTATTTCCACCCATCATCCCATCTTTCATGATAGAGCATCCTGTGTTGGGATGTATCCTTGCCATATTCAAGCTCCCTTCTCCAGTCTCCTTCCATCTTGCAAGGTCTTGGGACTGCTCAGGCCTGAGTAGAGTTTGGGTTGCCAACTTATTTCTTTCCTCCCTTTAGTGCTGTAGAGGAGGGACTGTTCTGCTCTCTATTACTTATGATCTTCCCAGTGCCTGGCTTATTAGCTTTCACTGCACATGGCCTTGCTTCTTTGGGCAAAAAAGCTCTAATATGGAATGAGAGGGCATTACTTTTACAGTGGTGGCATTCTGACATCCTAGGGGGTGGATGTCTGTCACATCCAGAGAGAGAAGGATGCTATAAGTTGAACCAGACATCAGACATTCTGTAACTGAATTCCCTGTAGTCAAGACAGATGCAACAGTGATCTACTGGAATATCACATGTTATGGTAAGATGTTCATCATGCTTCACTTCAGTAATTACTCCTCGGATTTCTTGCCCTGTGGAAGCCTGAGGCTGGGCTGAAAACTAAATACCCTCCCTTCTGATATCATGCTGTTTGGGTATAAGGAATCATTGGACATTCCTTTAGTTATATTCAGTTAGGAGGCAAGTCCTCCTTGCACATCCACACCCCAGTAACATATATATAATTTTGTGTGTGTGTGTGTGTGTGTGTGTGTGTGTATGTGTGTAAACAGATCCCTGTAGTGAGATGGAATCATTTTCCAGCTTTAGAGGAGGCCAAAAGTTCAGAGCCTCTAAGTACATCATTCAGTTTGACGCCAGATACTTTCACTGTGGTTTTAGAATATATCTATATCCATATCTATCTATATAAGCACATACATAGTCATAGATTAAGAAATGGAAATATTTGTAGACATATACATGTATCTATATATAAAATACATAACAAATACTTATAGGTATAGATCTACAAATGTATTATATATATATATATATATATATATATATATATATATTTAAATGCATACATATCCAAATGCGGTTCTAGTTCATTTGCCTGATACCCAGATGCTCAAACCCATTTGCCAGAAAACGTATTTGACTGAAAACAGCATCCACAACAGATATTTCATAAAAATGCTTTTGAAGGAGAGCACACCCTTCTCCACGCCCACACCCCAGTAACTTATATACAGTTATATATATGTGTGTATGTATATATATATATAAAATAGATCCTTATAGCGCGGTGCAATAGTTTTCCAGCCTTAGAGGATGTCCCCCATCCACAAAGAAATTTTGTACTTCTTGAGCAAAGAGGTTACTGGCTGAGATTCCTTAAAAATCAGAAGAAAAAGAACCATGCACTGTATCCAGTCTCAGTTGAAACTTAAAAGTAGTCAAACACTTACACTTCATTACTGAAAAATTAATGATATTGTATAGATGAGCATTTTCGCACTTAACAGCTTCATCAGATCTAACTCCATTTTACATGACTTGCAGTATTTATATTCCTTAACACACAGTTCATTGTCAATTCGCTCGAGCTCCTGTCATAAATGTATGCCATAGGCTATTTGGCCAAGCTAAAGAAGGATAGGAATTATCTTTCATTCCTGTTCTGCATATCTACTCATATTGCTAGCTAATGTGTTATTGCTTATGTGCTATATTCCTTTCCTGCGTAACTAGTGCCTAATTGGTGCAGACACTTTATATAACTGTTGTCACTGGCTATGCACATCATCTTATTTGTGATGCTATATGTAGATATTTTTTCATATATAAAAATTATTGCTACCTGGTATTTTATAGTAGGATGCATATGAAATAAGCCTCATTTGCATTTGTTTCTGGCAGTTTATAAGAGGTATTGGTGCTATATTGCTATAAATCACACAATGTAAAACCACCATTTTGATTTTAGGCTTTTGTAATTTTTTTCATAATGCCATCAGTCATCACTAAATGTTCCTACATTGTCTGCAGGCAATTGTACAGCAAATTGGGGTCAGGAGAGACCATTTTAATCCTATACCTACTTTAGTGGTGTGAGCAGCCCCTGTTTGCAGATGATGGGGTACCTTAAGGCTGAGCCACACCTGACTGAATCAAACACGTGGAAATCCCAGTGTGTCATCTCTTTCATTACATGTACCAAGTGGAATCCAGATGAGCTAATTTTAGTTAGACTGTTGAGGGAGTAGGTTGAAGAGGAACAACCAGCTACAATTTTCTAAGTATGATTCCGGATATTGGATTTGCATTTAATGGTTTTTATTTTATGTTTTTTGTTGTTTATTCTACTTCACTCTGCATATAGGTTCATAAGTAATTTACCATTTTGATGCTGAATGTTACTTGGGCCTTCATCTTTGTGACAGTGTGTATTTCTTTACATTACTATATTCGTAGTGCACCAAACTTGGGCATTGTGGTTTATATTGCGTTACATTTCTATCAGTACATATTTTGCAGTGTGATGTGACATTGCTCTCTGAGTAGGTTGTTAACTAAAATGATTTTAACCACTGATTATGGCTGAGGAGGCATTGCTTCTGTTTTTCTGTTCAAACATAGTAGATGTGTTCATTTTGTCTACAATTCATAAACAGAGATTTGAATACTCTAGGAAGGGTCTGCTTGACATAAGTGTTGTAAAATATTTATGCATATGTCTGAAATTCAACATTTTGTTCCCATAACATACATTTTGCAAAGAGTAATCTCAACTTATGAAGAAAATCCAAGATGAAAATAGATGGAGACTTACATATATGTGGACATGCATGCATGCATGCATGCATGAATGCAAAGTGCAGTCTATGGTACAGCCAAGGGGGCAGATACACCAGGTGCAAGGTGTTAGGGGGTGTGATTGGCAAATGATGATCAGTCAGCAGTGCAGTATCGCCATTCATTTCCAAACTGGCATTTCTGAATGAATGCCAGTATGGAAATTAATTTTGATACTGCTTTCCTTTTGTTTCTTTTACTGTTGAAGCACTTTCTTCAGCATTTCATGTGTCGTATAAGTTGTAGCAAGCCACTTGCTACACATTTTAAAACTAAAAGATCATTTTAGGGGTACACAAAGGACATGATGCTCCTTAGGAGATAGGTGAGGAGAGGAGAACCAGATACGTTTAGAGTGTGGAAAGTAAATCCTTCCACTAGGACTTCCAGTCTCTCTCTCTCTTTGCTCTTCCCATCCAGACCATAACATGCCAATTGTCCCAGTGCACTTATTTCAAATCTTGCATTATTAAGCCTGGGATCAGCTCTATGCAAAAGTACATAGAGCAGCACAGAGAGCATCAGTGGCCTACACTAGTTATGGCATCCACTGGTCCCTCACTTGATCTTGAGTGAAAAGAAAGAGAAGCATCCCAAAGACAAAACCACTAAAGGATGAGACTACACCCTTTGTCTCCTTCCAGGGTCAAGATAGTCAAAAGTGGTGAGACACTTTTACAGCCCCCACCTACGACCCTTCAGAGGCTGCCATGAGTTGGATTCTGGGAACCAAAAGGCATATCTGGCACAGTGCTTCCATTTTATCTAGGAAAACCTACTTTCTCTATGGAATTCCTCAGAAGTCTGGTGTTTGTGATCTCCTGTATTTGTGGCTTTTTGCATTCCCATGATATCCTTAGCCAGGCTACATATGAGGAAAATACAGTGGTAATTCAACACCTGGTGCCAGCACCAGCAATGCTTTCAGATTCCCCCCCCCCCTGCCTTAGGTGGGAACTACTCTAGTGGATTCAAGTATGTCAAAATCAGGGAGTTCCCTTCTGGATGCAGGGGGAGCCCAAGTCCTTATCACTGATGCTTTGGGCCTTGCCTGAGACACCCATTCAGAAAAAATTATCTTGCAGGGCTTCTGTAACAGCACTTTCAAGACAAAGCCTGTCAACCCTTAAAGAAATGTTGACAGTTCAGCAAAGAGTATTGTCTTTCAAAACAAGTGGACACCAGAGAGACTGATGTGGTACATCAGTTAATAGATGCATTCATTCCTATACCCTGTACTGAATGGCCATCCTACTCTGGGATTTGGCACAGGTGTTAGGACTGACCCTCCTGGCCCAGTGTATACCTGGAGAAGAAACTGCCTGGCAGATTCAATCAGCACATCAGTTGTGGACCCCCATGAGAGGATGCTTGAGGGAAATTGTCTTCCAACTGACATACAGATGGGGTGTGCAAGAAATACATGTTTTGCCAGAGAAAAGAACAAGCAAGTCATAATACTTTCCCCAGGGGCTCCATTCAAAGGACCTTGAAGAATGGATGCCTTATTTCTTTGGACAGGTCTATTTCTCTATGCCTTTCCATCACTACCCATCATCTCCAGGGTAATTCAGAAAATTATGGATGGCAAACCAAGGATGTGCCTAATGGTTTGCCTCAGACAGTGCAGGTTCTTCATTCTCCAAGGTATGGCAAAGGAAGAACCATGGATGCTTTCTCTGTAGGTGGGCCTTCTTATTCAGACCAAGGGGTCTATTGTACACCTTCACTTTTACATGCACAAACTGGCAAGGTGGATGATATGACACTTATACCGTCTAGACACCTATTTTCTAAGGTCACCAAAGAAGCCACAATACCAGCAAACCATACATTTCAAAATAGCTATTCCTTACAGTGGTGAATGGCCAAAGGGCAGCAGTTACTGCAAGCAAGGCTACCATGTCCTGAGCTATCTAACAGAACTCTTGATTTTTTAAACACCTTTATTAAATTATCACTTAAGATGGGATTTCCAATATGGCTGCAAATTGATCAACAGCTTAACTTTAGCTCTCACAGTGTAACAATAGAAACTGAGAAACAACAGCCAATGATATTGTCAGCTTGAGTAAAATTCAGTTAATTGCTAGTAAGTACACTGTCTGGATGCCAGCAAAGGAAAAAGCTAAGAGAGCCTGAAAGAAAACCAAATATAAAAGGTCAAGAGAAAACATTGACTGGGAAGAATCTGACAGCTCTTCAGCAAAAAGCAGTTCAAGGTCCAACTTTGCTGCAAGACATGGCTTCCAGTAATCTAAAGGAAAAAAATAAGTCAAATGTGCTCAGAACTGATTAAAATAAATGAAACACTGAAGGAGTATATCAACTCACATAACAAAAGGCTGGAAAAATCTTTAAACACATATGCAGATGAGCTGATAAAACTGCAGAAAATCAGAGGTGAAAATGAAGAAAAGACTTGCTGAGTGTGAGACTGCTCAAGAAGAGATGTTTCAAAAATGGTAAAATTAGAGGACAGAATAAGTAGGGAAATTTTGAGATGTACTAGAGAAACTAGAAGGAACAGATTATTAATTTTCTGAAGGCACAAATAAGCAACTAGACTGGTATTCCACAACAGGAACTATTAATTGAAAGGGCACACCGTGTGTATGCTCCAAATCTGGCCATGAGAAAGCAGCCAAGATCCTTATTAGTAAAGATGCAAACTACTAGCAGAAATAATTGATCCTGACAATACTGTGGCACAAGGACAAAGTATTAAAAGTTGGAGATAGAGTGTTTGTGGAAAAGGATTATTCACTGTACACCAGGCAGATGAGAAACACATTTATTCAAGTAATAAGGGAATGTCAAGAGGCAGGTGTGAGATTCAAGCTGCTGTATCCAGCTGTCTTTAGAATATTTTTTTCCTGGAGGATCAAAGTTATATTTTGATGCAGAACAGGCTAAGGAGGACTCTTCTTCTCATTCATTTGATTATTAAGCAAATGGGGAGACTTTGCAAGCGAAGCCTTTTCCATTGTTCCAAAGGAAAATGCTTGAGAGACAGAGATAAACCCAGGAGATGTCCAGAAGAATCCTGAGTACCTTGAAATTGAACTGGAATCTGGAGTTGGCAGATGCAGATGAACATGAAGACCAGCAACACAGAAATTAGTGAATAAATATGAGACTGCAAAGCATCAGTCACATTTGTGAAATATGGCTGTATAAGAATAAGGGGAAAGAGTGGACTTTTTACTGACTTTGTTAAACTTGTGGGGAACTGAAAATCAATTGCCTCAATTCATATCATTAATATATGGAAGGGCTCTGAGGGAGGGGAAGAAGAAAGGAAAAAGGTAACTGTAAGTAAAACAATTTCTGTTCTTTGTAATATTTCTCTGAAATGTTTACTATATAATATGCAATTTATAATGTGAAAGTATTTTTAGTTGTTCTTGTATGTGATAAAGTTATTGAAGTAAACAGATACCTTTTTTTCCTTCTTCCTCTTTTGGTATTAAGAGATGTAGGTATTACAGTGCAAAAAAGAGAAGAAAAGCTGAACAAAGGTATGTTCAAGTTAATAGGCTGTAATCTTGGGTTGTTGAGGTGGCTGACGGGGTGTAAAAGTACACAGATCATAATATCAAGGCACTCTAGTGAGAGGACTGTGTTGGCTGGAACCTGTGTGGTATCTGGTGGTTGGTCTAGGGATTGGAATGAGCATCCTCATTGGTCCTTTCCTTCTGAACCTTTTTAATTTTTTTTCAGGTTTTTAGCTTCTACTATTTAAGCCCTGCATTTGAGAAGGTTTCTGCTTGTTTGTACCAAGCTGAACTGAGGTGGGCTACCGGCCACTACTCTGAGATGAGATACCAGACAACTAGAGGCTTCTGAGCTTGCAAAAAACACAAGTTGCCTGTTTTATACTTATTTATATTATTTACTGCACTTTTTTTATTGCTTGTCATCTACTTTAATACAGTATTTATATCTTCTTCTTCAGGCTTTTTCCCGGTTAGGGGTCACCACAGTGGATCACCTGTCCGCTCATGACTGGCAGTGGAGTTTTACGGTGTTGAGTTGCCAGCCCGATGCTCAACCTTCCACAGAAGGCACATACACACGCACACATTCAAGCCTAGGGCCAATTTAGAGTATCCAATCCACCTACAGCATGTCTCTGGGCCAATTTAGAGTATACAATCCACCTACAGCATGTCTCTGGGCTGTGGGAGGAAACCGGAGCACCCGGAGGAAACCCACGCGACCACAGGGAGGACATGCAGACTCCGCACAGAAGGCACCCCAGCCAAGGGTCAAACTGGAGAACCTCTTGCTGTGAGGGGCAATGCTAACCACTGCACCACCGTGTCCGCCCTTAATACTGTACTGATATACTGTGTACTAATCTACACTGTTGTACTGCAATTGTCTGCCTTACTGTGCCTGTTTAATTGAATTTTATTGCTGTTTTCATTGTTTACTAAGTTCTTTTTGCTATTTTCACTGTTTAAGTATTTGCTGCTGTTTTTCACTGTTGCAAAGCAATCTGTTCTGCTTGTTCTGGTTTTTCCACCAAGCAGTATTATAATTGATTTGTTAGCTGTTTAAAACATTTACTTTAGAGTCTCCTTGCTGATTTTCTGTTGTTTTAAATGTTTTTTTTAGTGTCTCACTGCTATTTTTCTGCTGTGTTAAAGATTTTCTAGTGGTTCCTGCTCAAAGTAGGGTAGCTGCTAGCTGTAGCATAGTCCAGATACATGTTTGCTGCATCTGCATCTGTTTGTAGTGGCTGTTTGTTCTGAACACGTTTTACAAGCTGTCTTGGATTGGAAAGGGTCTTTCTGCACTCTAGTGAGAGGATTGTGTTAACTGGAGCCTGTCTGGCCTCTGGTAGTTGGTCTATGGCTTGGAATAAGCATCCTCATTTATCCCTATGAATCTTTTTCAAGTTTTTTTCAAGTTTTTAGCTTTTGGTATTTAAGCCCTGCATTTGAGCAGGTTTCTGCTTGTTTGTACTGAGCTGAACTGAGGTGGACTACCAGACACAACTCTGAGCTGAGATACCAGATGAGTAGAGGCTCCTGAGTTTCCAAAAAAAAAAAAAAACATAAGTTGCCTGTCTTTTGCTTATTTTTACTATTTGCTGCACTTTTTTATTGCCTGCCACCTACTTTAATACTGTATTTATATACTGTGTACTAATCTACACTGTTGTACTGCAGTTGTTTGCCTTACTGTGCCTGTTAAATCAAATTTTGTTGTTGTTTTACTGTTTACTAAGCTCAGTTGATATTTTCACTGTTTAAGTATTTGCTGGTGTTTTTCACTGTTGCAAAGCAATCTCTTTTGCTTGTTCTGGTTTTCCTGACAAGCAGTGTTATAATAACTGATTTGTTAGCTGTTTAAAACATTCTTTAGAGTCTCCTTGCTTATTTTCTGGCGTTGTAAACATTTTTTTACTGTCTCTGTTATTTTTCTGCTGTGTTAAACATTTTATATTGGGTCCTGCTGAAACTAGGGTAGAAAGTAACTGTAGCATAGTCCAGATACTGATTTGCTGTATCTGGGTCTGTTTGTAGTGGCTGTTTGTTCTGAACATGTTTTCCAGGTCATTTTGGATTGGAATGGGCCTTTCTGCACTCTAGTGAGAGGATTGTTTTTATTGGAGCCTGTCTGACCTCTGGTGGTTGGTCTAGGGCTTAGAATAGGCACCCTTATTGGTCCTTTTGAAACTTTTTTAAGTTTTTTTTTTTAAGTTTTTATCTTCTGGTATTTAAGCCCTGCATTTGAGCAGGTTTCTGCTTGTTTGCACATCTCGCAGCATTGCACACTGCCTCTCAATTCTGCACCATAAGTCAGCAGTTTTTCCCTTGGTTACAGGTGTAGCACATTAGTGTAGCCCTCATCCTAAGTACTTTCCCAGTCAAAGAAATACTGCTAGTGAGCTGAAACCTATTAAGTTGCAAAAAAAAAACCAAAAAAACCCAGGCAGACATTTCCATCCACTCAGCTCCTCCTTGATCGGTCCTGAAAAGCCCCCCACCCCCCACCCCCTGTGACAACAGTCTTCAACCCATCATTATAGACAGCTGGACAACTCTTGCTGACTTGGGTCTCTTGAGACAGTGTAGCAATTGTCTCATGTACACCAACAACCCTCTACTAATAACTCACTCTAGTACAGAGTGTGAGAGATGTATCTACACCAAGAATCTCGAATCCATGCTCTCTCACACTCAAAACAGTAAGATGGAAGAGACTGATTGCCAACCGACCCACAACTACACATGTACATAGTACCACTACTCATACACATGGTATGCATCCAACACAAAAATCAACATATATGGAGGTTCTCTCAAAAAACCTACTGAGACACCAGAGATCTCTAAAACACAAGACTGCTACAACTAACACAGTTCCCACAGCACCCATAACACATACCAACACCAGTGTCTCACCTACCAAGCCGATAGATAACACTCAAAATCCACATTTTCTAGCCATTGGAGACTCAATAGTGAAACACACAGATGACCCACTCACCAGGTTGGACAAGGAGAAAGTCACAGTCAGCTGCTTGTCCAGTGCCAGTATTTGTCAGATCACACATATACCCAGGTCTCCCAGCAAAAAGTACCATTATTTATTTATTTTATTTTAATTTACATTTGTTAACCGGGAAAGTCCAACTGGACACATATCCATTTTCAGTGGAGGCCCGGGGAGAAAAGCTCCAATAGCATGTCATAAAGAAATTACACAAGAATATCATACAGAGATATAGGTTCCATAGAAGCATAAGCTATGTATAGATTAACAATCCCTTTAGTAAAGTCAGAATACAGCATTCTAGTAGTAGGGTTTATATAGAATATAAAATATAAACACAAGAAAAACATATATATTTTTTTGTCTTTCTAAATTATGAGTACTCTCAATATTTATTAAGCTTTACAGTGAAAGAAATTAGGGGACCTTTAGTAGAATCCTTGAACATGGTATTGGCGCAAATTAACCTGGGGAGTAGGATGAGCAAAGCCAATTGTTTGAGAAGTGGATTCTCAGGAGTTTCTTAAATTGAATAGTGGAGGTATTGGAGGTTATTTGGCTAGATAGTGAGTTCCAGATTTTGGCAATAGTGCAGGCAAAGAAAAATTTGCCAGGATAATTTTTCTGTCTGATAATGCTTATTAGGTTCTGAGAACTAGATTGTAAAGCTCTGGTAGGGATGTGGGGGTTAATTATATTTTGAAGTGCAGGGTTTTTTTCTGGAAGGTAGAAGAGATTATGCGCTAGTGTGAGTTGATTAAACAGAAGTAGTTGAGTTAGCTTGAGCCCATTGAGTTGGTTAAGGGCGAGACAGTGGTGGGATTTGTATGAGGTTTCAGTAGCAGACTTGGCTATTTTGTTATAACAAGATTCTATTTTGTTTAGATCACTCTGGCGGAGATTAGTAAGGATTGGAGAGGCATAGAGAAGGATGGATAAGAGATGAGTTCTTGCAATAGTAGCTTTGATTTGTTTAGTTATAAAGTGTTTGTTCCTATAGTCTCTGTCATAGTTCATGTTGGAGTGAATGACCTGAGACATACCTCACTGGCCTATATGAAAAGAGACATGCTTGAGATCTCTGAGTATGTGTCCTAGGCAGGTATGTCCCTAGCCTTGAGCAGCATAATACCCTCACCTAGAGTGATGCCACAGTATAAACAAAAATGATTGATTTCAATAACTGGCTTAGTTTTTGGTGTCATTCAAAGGGGATCCAGTTCCTGTCAGCCTGGGAAGCCATGGTCAACAAACTTCGCTGCTTTGCCAGGGACGGTTTGCACCTGGCACCTCTAGGCTTTTGGCTGCTGACAAAGGTTGTTGCCTCTCCCATAGTGCCTTTTTTAAGCAAAGTCTTGAAAAACAAACTTGACGACGTGACATTTGCCAATCATAAAAAATAAGGGTTATGCTGCTAAATGCTAGGAGCTTAAACAAAAAAAACTGCACACCCTGGAAGCACTTATATCACTGGAAGATGTAAATGTCTGTGCAGTCACAGAAACCTGGTTCAAGGCCTCAGAGAATACTTCAGCCTTGCAAGGCTACAATGCCTTCCACACCTTCAGACTGCAAAATGGACGTGTGAGAACCAAAGGAGGCTGTGTGTCTTTCTATATTAGAGATAGTTAGACTGCAGAATTTCATGGAGTTACTCCAAGTTCAGGTTACGGTGGGTAAGACCCCTATTCAAGTCATAGCCAGTTATAGATCCCTCTCCATGGGTCATGACCTGGATGAAGTCTACTTGAACAAACTGGATACAATCCAAATCTTACCAAACACTCTAGTTATGCGGGATTTCAATTATCCCACCATCAACTGGGAAACCTACTCTATCCTGGACCCACTAGCACAACTACTGCAACATTTGGACCCTCATTAGTTAAATCTGACCACAAATCAGTCACCTTCAAGCTGACAGTAACACCATAACTCAGAAAGGACGAAATCAAACTAAAAAACTTCACCAAGGCAAACTATACCCTCCCAGGTGAAGGTATAAATCCATTCCGGGCCCCACCCCCAGCTGGAAGTGGTAACTACACCAAAGCTTACACTAAAGCCCTGTACAATCACATGCATAAGTGTATAGACTCGGCTGTACCAGAAAGAATCAAAGCCAGAGCCCCAAGTAAAACAAGCTGCCATGGTGGACGTCCAGCATCAACAAACTTTACAAGAAATACAAAAGTTGCTGTCCATGAAAACAAAGGCGAGACCCCAACAATGGAAAAGCACCCTCCTCAGCCACAACAGGCAAATAAGACAACCTGTCAAATCCTCTAAGGGCATGTTTGAAAAAACTTAGCTAGCACAGCCAAGGATAACCTACGTAAATAACCTAAATGGTAAGACCCAAGCCCTTGTAGAACTAGTGACCAATGGTATCAAACACACTGACCCCACACAGATAGCAAACCTGCTAGTGGATAAATCTGGTGAAAATTTCAATCCCTATCCCCTCCAAATCTATCACAAACCTTGCCCCAAATTCCCTCCCCCCCACCTTACATATCTGAAGAACAAATCATCAAAGCCTTGTCCAAGGCAAAAAACACAGCCTCTATGGGACCAGATGGCATCCCAGGCTGTCTTCTAAATAGACTAAAACATGAACTAGCATCACCATTAAGTACCCTTTTCAATCAAAGTCTAGCCACAGGCTTTGTTCCTGCAGAATGGAGAATAGTAACAGTTATTCCCCTCTACAAAGGTGGCCTAGCAACAGACCTGGGAAATTACAGACCCATAAGCTTGATCAGCCTCATCTGTAAGGCTATGGAATGTATCATTATGGACCTCATAAATAAAGACATAGGCAACCCCCAAACCCTGGATCCTACTCAATTTGGGTTTGTCAGAGGCAGATCCTGCCTGTTTAATCTTGTGGATTTTTTGTAATGTAACCAGGGCCATTGATGAGGGCAAATCTGTGCATGCAACATACCTCGACTTGGCAAAGGCTTTTGATACAATCCCATACTCAGACATTACTGATAAACTTAGCAAACTGAGTATAAACCCTTTCATTGTAAGATGGGTTGCTAACTGTCTCACAAACCAGACAAATGCTATTAAAGTGGGTGATTCCACATCAACCAGCAGACCTGTTACCATCGGGGTGCCACACATGTCAGTGCTGGGCTTCCTACTCTTTGGTATATACTTCTCAGAAATAAAACGCACTATACCAAGGGCTTGAAATATAAAACCTGCCTTTATTAAATATGTCAATATTGAGTGCTTTTATTCCTACATCCTGGGACTTCATCAGAATACTTATAAACATTCAAATCCACAGCTTAAATATCCCTCTTTGAATTATGATAGGCCCACATCAAGCCAATCATTTTCCTTAAAAACTTTTTACTACCACCCATATACAAAAATGTGGGTGGAGGAAAACAAAACCAACCATGGGAGACAAAAAATATACACAAATAAAATTAACTAAGATTAAAAGTCTCATATAAATATTAAACACTGTTTACACATCATAATACAAAACATTCTTCCTGTATTACATGAAAGAGCTAATAGAATATAAATATATGATTTTTTATATATATATATATATATATATATATATATATATATATATATATATATATACATACATACATATATATTATATTTGTGGAGTGAATATTTTTTAGTTAAGTAGATTATTTTTTATTGTGATGTATAAATGAGGCATTTAATCTTAGTTAATTTTATCTGTGTATAATTTTTATCTCCCCTGGTTGGTTTTGTTTCCTCCACCCACATTTTTGTATATGGGTGGTAGTAAAACGTTTTTAAGGAAAATGATTGGCTTGATATGGGCCTATCATAATTCAAAGAGGGATATTTAGGGTGTGGATCTGAATGTTTATATGTATTCTGATGAAGTCCCAGGATGTAGGGACAAAAGCGGTCAATATCGATATATTTAATAAAGGCAGGTTTTAAATTTCAAGCCCTCGGTATAGTGCATTTTATTTTTGGTTTGTCTGTTACGTGGTTTTTTAGTTTATATACTTCTCAGAAGTTGAGGTCAAAACTAAGGGGTTTTGGCTGACTAAGTTTGCAGATGACTGCAAACTGGGTGCAGTTATTGAATTCCTCAAATGATGTCAGTATACTCCAGGATGGTCTTACGCAGACCAACGACTGGTGTCTTAGTCACTGTCTCAAACTGAATGCAAGGAAATGCATCATCATTCCCTTCAGCACAATGTCCTTTCACACTAACAAATCAACAACAGTACCCTAAGTACCCACAAAGTGGTAAGGGACTTGGGTTAACAAGTTGACCATGACCTTAACTTCGACCACCATGTGTCTATTATAGTAAGGAAGGCTTTCTATAATGTGCACTTGATTAGTAAAGGCATTGCCTTGAGAGCAAAAGAGGTTATAACCCCTCTATACTTGGCAGCAATCTGGCCCATAATTGAGTATAATGCCCCTTTTGGGATGTACCATACAATGCACCTGCAGCAAGTGGAGAGACTTCAGAGGTTCCTAACAAAGAAAATCAAGCATCTGCCATATACAGACTAAATTCCCTGTCACTTTACTCTGTATCATATAAACTTCTTAGGGGAGACTTATACCTGGCTTACAGTGCACTCTCAGACCCAAACCTAATGAACTTGCTGCATATCCGTAAATCAAATGGGACTAGGGTCACTTATTCCAGGGATCTAAATATGGCCTGCAACTTAAATAGGACATGCTGGAGGGACAGATTTATCTTCCAGTGTCTGCCGCATCTTTGGACTAGGCTACCTATTCATGTGAAGCAGAGCACCTCTATGACACTGTTCATAAGGAACCTGGAGTAATGGATGAGGCACTATAAATTCTTATCAGGAATATTGCCCAAAACCCTCCTGGACATGGGCAATCATTATTAAATGTAGTCTTGGGTATTAACTAGCATTTCTATAGCATTACATTAGGATGAAAAGGCTAGGCTTGAAATGACCTTTGGGTCGATAGGCTAAGTAATCTCCTGTGATCCTATATGTTGTTGTCTTTCAGCTTTTCCCGGTTAGGGGTCCCCACAGCGGAACGTTGGTCTGCTAATGATTGGCAGTAGATTTTCACGAACGCCGAGGTGCCGGCTTGAGGTTCAACCTTCAACAAAGGCACGCCCATTTACGCATGTCTTTCGAACACCCACCCAACCATGGGAAGGACATGCAGACTCCACACAGAAAGCACTCCCTGCACTCCAGCCAAGAATCGAACAAGAGAACCTCTTGCTGTGAGGCAACAACGCTACAGCTGCACCACCGCGGAAGTTCCTGTGATCCTATATATATATATATATATATATATATATATATAGAGAGAGAGAGAGAGAGAGAGATCTGATATGTTTTCTCTTACTTTTGCATAGGTGAATGCCTGGATTAAGATCCTTGGCCTAATCTAATAACACATTTTAAGTGAAAACAATTAAATATGAGAACACTGAATATAATGAAAAGTTTTCTTTTAGGAATAAGTGTTTCAGCTTGTCTTTTGGGCTGCAGCAGAGGACTTCATTTTTCCTTTTTCTCTTATGTTTCAATGGACACAAGCTGAATAGGGTAATAAAAGACAAGGCACTGTTTTTTTCAAGGCAAAAAGGTAATGATTCCTGAAAGCATGCAAGCAGTTTTCACATTTGGGGGGGATAAAGATAAAAATAACAGACATTTATTAGTGTAAATAGAAGCACAGACAGTAACATGCATCTTACCATAGACAACCTCAATTTCAGGTTAATTAGGGCCTGTGTCAGCAGCTGTCTGTGTGCACAAATGTTCTAGTTAGAAAGGTTAACTTCATTATTTGAAAATGTATATAGCTATATGTGTTTGCATTACGTTAACCGGTTATGGGGTATGTTTGTTTTTGAGGGTTTTTTATTGAAATTAAAAGTTTTGTAAAATGTGACATGGCTTCCAAAGTTGATAATAAGAAAAAAATGATTAGTCTGCCAAACATTAATGAGTTCATTTATCACAAAAGCTGGAAATAGACATTAAAAAAGCTGCCATATATAACAGGTGGGAATAATGAATTCTTACCATAATGGCAGCACTTTCCATACTATCTTGGAATATGAATGGTCTCCAAGGTATAGCTAAAAAAGAAAGAAAAAAATGATATTAAGAAATGTATATTACAAATAGCAATGCTACAGGAGACACATTTGAAAAGAACTGAGCATGTGAATTTGATAAAGAAAGGATTTTGGGATGGACATTCTGCAGAATATTAGGGATAAAGGAAAAGAGGAGTACTTATATTAATTACTAGAGGAGCTCCAGTAGTAATAGAAGATGGAAAAAAGATAATGACAGATTTATGGCAGTAGGGACAACTGGCAAGGGATGAAGATTATGCTGGCATGCATTTATATTCCACCTAGAACTGTTATTACACAGCTTAAAAAATTGGGAGAAATCATTTTTCAGCAGGGAATATTATTTTTAGGTGGGGCTAGAATTTGATTTGCAACAATGAAGTTGTATCTGGGTGGCCTAGAAGGAAAAATTTAACAAAAAAGGCTAGATATCCTTAGAAATTTATGAAAATATTTGGCATGAAAGACATGAGTTCAGTAGTAACAGAATTTACATATTGTTCCCCAATATACAATAACTAGGCTAGACTAGTCAGAAATTGTATTTCACAGGAACATGTGCATTTAATTGAGAACTGTGACACACATCCAATACCTATTTTAGATCATGTGCTAATAATTTCTACAATAGAAATGCAGAGTAATGAAGTAAAAAAGAGGCACTGGTGCTTCCCCACCTACCTGTTAAAAAGATTGCAATTTAAGGAATCTGTAGTGGAAATTATCCAGGAGTTATTAGGGAAGATGGACAGTACTCCAGAAGTTACAGTTAGTGAGCTGGATAAAATGAAAGCAGAGTTAAAAATAGAGCAGAAATAAAAGAAAAAGAGATCTGGTTAAGAAGTAATAAAAATTATTTAGAGGAGCTGACAGCTTAAAGTATTACAAAATAAGAGGAATCTCGGAGAACAAAAGAGGTTCAATTGTAGAGTGCTAAAGAGAAAATAAGGGAGTTCCTGGATAACATACATGAGTTTAGTAAGAATACTGTTAAGCAACTGTTTTTTTTTTTGATAACTCCAAAGCACAAAAACCTTTGGCACAACAACTTAGGCAACAGGAAGTAGAAAGGGTCATTGCCAAACTTAGGGAGCCTATAACAAAAATAAATAAATAACCGTAGATCCTCTATAGGTATTAGAGATATTTCAGAAATTTTATGAAAAATTGTATAAAGCAGAGAAGTGGGGAAATCAAGAAAAAGAACAAATGGAAATATTTATGAAAGACTTAAATATGCTAAGGTTAGAGGTAGATAAGGCTCAACAACCAACAGTTAAGATAGGAGGAGATGAGATAAAAATGGTGATATATATATATAAGTCTCCAGCAATAGATGATATTCCAGTGGAAGTTTGGAAGCTTGGAGGGAAGAAAGTGAAAAAGATCTAGAAGGTTTGTGTAAAGGAGAGAAGGCACCAACATCTTACAAAAAAAGCTGTGGTGGCTGTAATATCTAAAGATGGTAGAACTCCATCTGATCCAGCTTCATATTGGCCCATTTCAATTTTAAACCACGGTTATAAATAGCTAAAAGAAGGGCAAAGGTGTTGCCAAAATTGATACATACCAATTTAGGTTTGTCCGGGGCAGGCAAATGTTTGACAACATTAATAGAACAATGATGATCCAGAGTAATCAGAATGTAAGAAAATGCCACTGTTATTGGTGGGTCTTGATGCAGAGAAAGCATTCAACAGAGTAAGCTGGGATTTTATGAGTACTGCAATGGAAGCATTTGCATTTTCTGATACAACAATAGGGTTAATTAAAAAGGACATAAGAGGGATCGTTGGCAAAAATCAAAGTGGGAGGGTGCTTCTCTGATAGGTTGTGTCTGAAAAGTGGGACCAGGCAGTGGTGTCTGCTTTCCCCTTTGTTATCTGTGTTATATTTAGAATCGTTGGTGAAGAAAATAAGGGACTCAGAAATTCAAGGATATAACTGGTATGTCAGTCAAGAAAATTTGGTTTTATTTGTAGATGGTATTATTTTGTACCTGATGAAACCAGAAAAGTACATCTCAGTTTTGTGGAACATTTTGAGACTGTTCTTTTTTTTTTATATATAAAATTAATGAAGATAAAACAAAGGCTATAGCTATAAACTATGTACCCAAGCATGAATTCATTCAGCAATACAAGATTTTTAAGGAGAGATGATAAAATTACGTATTTAATGTTTTGAACTGAAAATGATTCTGTTATGGCAGCTAAGGATATGTGGGAAGAAACTAAAAAGATAATCAAAAAACTGAGAAACTGGTAGATCTTGCCTATGGATATGGGTGGCAAGATACAAACAGTAAAATGTTTTTAGTTCCTTTCATTTTATACATATGTTAGGTATATTTGTATCAACCAGAGGAGAAGTTGTGTACAGTAATTAATAAAGAGTTGAAGGATTTCATTTGGGAGAGAAGAGGGCAAGAATCAAGTGGGATAATTTGATCCTCCCAATAAAGCAAGGAGGTTTAGGATTCCATGATTTGGAGGGATATTTTAGAGATATACAGTTAAGGCTTTCATACATAACACAGACAGAAGGCTACAATTTAAAGTGCAAAGGAATGATAAAGCAGGGGGTAATACAAGAAATAGGAAAAAAATGTGATTTTGGATGCAAATCCTTAAGGAGAATAACAACAGTCATGCAGAATATTATATTCATAAAGTAGAAGAAACTATAGTGAGAACTAAGCCAACAACAGAATGGAGAAAGGCGATTCTCCTGATAGGGATGACTGCAATTAGGGGTACGGAGGATAGGAAAGAGGGAGCTGGAACTGGGAACAAATAATTAGATAAAGAAAATTAATAGAATGGGAAAAGGCCCAGAAGATATTTGGATTGTAGGCTAGTGATTGCCTTCCCTATCAGGGTTTATATCAGAGTTAGCAAGGAGAAAGGGATAGGGGAAATCCTAAATGAAAGATCTACACCAGTTGTATTTTTAACTGAATATAGAGCAAAAGCTACTGCTATAAAAAGGGATAGTTAGTAAGGTATGTAAAATATTGCACAATAACTATAGGAACCAAATATTGTACGATAACTATAGGATTCAATCAGAATAGGTCAGAAAAGACTGGGGAAGAGAGATTAGATATGCAACTCACAAATAAACAATGTGAAGACATATGTATAGCTCAGAAATATGCAACACAATCTAGAAGATTTTGGATTCTTACCTGGAAGTGTTTGTATAGATTTATACCCCAAGCAGACTCCAAAGAATTTTTAGTTAGACAGATGGCAAATGTTAGAGGTGTAATGGGGAAGAAAGTGGTGCCTGAGAGCTTAAGTTATCAGAGTATAATGAGCTGGCAGAATTTAAACATTTCCTACATAGTAATATGTCAGAAATACTAGGCAACCAAATGAATGTAACATTTCCTACATAGTAATCTGTCAGAAGTACTAGGCAACCAAATGAATGTAACATTTCCTACATAGTAATCTGTCAGAAGTACTAGGCAACCAAATGAATGTAACATTTCCTACATAGTAATCTGTCAGAAGTACTAGGCAACCAAATGAATGTAACATTTCCTACATAGTAATCTGTCAGAAGTACTAGGCAACCAAATGAATGTAACATTTCCTACATAGTAATCTGTCAGAAGTACTAGGCAACCAAATGAATGTAACATTTCCTACATAGTAATCTGTCAGAAGTACTAGGCAACTAAATGAATGTAACATTTCCTACATAGTAATCTGTCAGAAGTACTAGGCAACCAAATGAATGTAACATTTCCTACATAGTAATCTGTCAGAAGTACTAGGCAACCAAATGAATGTAACATTTCCTACATAGTAATCTGTCAGAAGTACTAGGCAACCAAATGAATGTAACATTTCCTACATAGTAATCTGTCAGAAGTACTAGGCAACCAAATGAATGTAACATTTCCTACATAGTAATCTGTCAGAAGTACTAGGCAACCAAATGAATGTAACATTTCCTACATAGTAATCTGTCAGAAGTACTAGGCAACCAAATGAATGTAACATTTCCTACATAGTAATCTGTCAGAAGTACTAGGCAACCAAATGAATGTAACATTTCCTACATAGTAATCTGTCAGAAGTACTAGGCAACCAAATGAATGTAACATTTCCTAAATAGTAATCTGTCAGAAGTACTAGGCAACCAAATGAATGTAACATTTCCTACATAGTAATCTGTCAGAAGTACTAGGCAACCAAATGAATGTAACATTTCCTACATAGTAATCTGTCAGAAGTACTAGGCAACCAAATGAATGTAACATTTCCTACATAGTAATCTGTCAGAAGTACTAGGCAACCAAATGAATGTAACATTTCCTACATAGTAATCTGTCAGAAGTACTAGGCAACCAAATGAATGTAACATTTCCTACATAGTAATCTGTCAGAAGTACTAGGCAACCAAATGAATGTAACATTTCCTACATAGTAATCTGTCAGAAGTACTAGGCAACCAAATGAATGTAACATTTCCTACATAGTAATCTGTCAGAAGTACTAGGCAACCAAATGAATGTAACATTTCCTACATAGTAATCTGTCAGAAGTACTAGGCAACCAAATGAATGTAACATTTCCTACATAGTAATCTGTCAGAAGTACTAGGCAACCAAATGAATGTAACATTTCCTACATAGTAATCTGTCAGAAGTACTAGGCAACCAAATGAATGTAACATTTCCTACATAGTAATCTGTCAGAAGTACTAGGAACCAAATGAATGTAACATTTCCTACATAGTAATCTGTCAGAAGTACTAGGCAACCAAATGAATGTAACATTTCCTACATAGTAATCTGTCAGAAATACTAGGCAACCAAATGAATGTAACATTTCCTACATAGTAATCTGTCAGAAGTACTAGGCAACCAAATTAATGTAACATTTCCTACATAGTAATCTGTCAGAAGTACTAGGCAACCAAATTAATGTAACATTTCCTACATAGTAATCTGTCAGAAGTACTAGGCAACCAAATGAATGTAACATTTCCTACATAGCAATCTGTCAGAAGTACTAGGCAACCAAATGAATGTAACATTTCCTACATAGTAATCTGTCAGAAGTACTAGGCAACCAAATGAATGTAACATTTCCTGCATAGTAATCTGTCAGAAGTACTAGGCAACCAAATGAATGTAACATTTCCTACATAGTAATCTGTCAGAAGTACTAGGCAACCAAATTAATGTAACATTTCCTACATAGTAGTACTAGGCAACCAAATGAATGTAACATTTCCTACATAGTAATCTGTCAGAAGTACTAGGCAACCAAATGAATGTAACATTTCCTACATAGCAATCTGTCAGAAGTACTAGGCAACCAAATGAATGTAACATTTCCTACATAGTAATCTGTCAGAAGTACTAGGCAACCAAATGAATGTAACATTTCCTACATAGCAATCTGTCAGAAGTACTAGGCAACCAAATGAATGTAACATTTCCTACATAGTAATCTGTCAGAAGTACTAGGCAACCAAATGAATGTAACATTTCCTACATAGCAATCTGTCAGAAATACTAGGCAACCAAATGAATGTAACATTTCCTACATAGCAATCTGTCAGAAGTACTAGGCAACCAAATGAATGTAACATTTCCTGCATAGTAATCTGCCAGAAATACTAGGCAACCAAATGAATGTAGCATTTCCTACATAGTAATCTGTCAGAAGTACTAGGAACCAAATGAATGTAACATTTCCTACATAGTAATCTGTAAGAAATACTAGGCAACCAAATGAATGTAACATTTCCTACATAGTAATCTGTCAGAAGTACTAGGCAACCAAATGAATGTAACATTTCCCGCATAATAATCTGTCAGAAGTACTAGGCAACCAAATGAATGTAACTAAGAAAATTATTTTTTTTTTGAGCTGAGATGTAGGACCTGAATTGCCTAGACATAGTAATACTTTGTTAGGTGTAACTCTGGATTCTGCCAAAAAACAATTACTAGAAGATTGCAATCAAAATCTAAACAAACCATACTTGAAGTAGTGAATATTGTAACAGACATAAAAGAACAGGAAGTGGGATCTTTAGAAAAGGATATGAGTAAATTACATATTAAAAATGGAAATTATGGGAACAATACTTGCAGAAAATGCTTTTGAGGAGGAATGACATTTAAGAGAAGGCAAGAATTGAACAATTTATGTAATGCTGCTTTGATTATATGATAACAATATGTGTGATGTATAATGTTTGTAACTATAAATTTGTTTGCCTGTCACAAGTGATAACCACTAGTGACATAGGCAAACATACATTAACAGAAAAGAAAAAAACATATTAACATTTTTTCCATTTACGTAAATTATACATCAAACATATTTTCTTTCCTTGTAACTATCAGCAATCCAACATTGCATACATTTATGAATTCCAGCCTTCCCTTAAACCTCACTCCTCCTCCTGAACATTATTCTGCATGTTTTTTCACAACAATTCCCATTAATTTCTATGTAATTTGCTCCTTCCCTTTTCTAATGATTCCTCTTCCAATTTGTTTATCTATTTTATAATACTCCATACTTCAAATAACAGTTGGTTTAGACTTTGATTTCCATTTTCTAGTAATTGTTTTGGCAGCCAACAGAATTAAACAGAATTAAACTTAACAAGGTCTTAACATGTCTAGACAATTCAGAACCTAAGTAGTCCGGCAGCTAAGGTATCATACAGTGCCAACTGCAAATGAAGTAAACAGTACACAAAACATCTTGGTAGCACTCCAAGACGCACAAAACCATTCTACAACACCAAACCTAATTTTCTCATCATTTAAAAAGAAAACAAATAATGAGCACTGTAAAAAGGTATTGTAAAACACCTGACACACATCCCTCCTTCCTAACCTACTGTACTCTTAAAAAGCAACATAAACCCTACAAAAACACCCTGCCAGCAACCACAATACACGTAGCAAGCCTTCTACTACTAGAAACTGTATTTTACAATTAAAACAAACAATGAACACCACACTCTCCTGTTTGATTACATCCTAACACCAAGACATACCAAAATCTTTACAAAGTATATTTACTTAGATAATTATTTCCTGAAAACTCTTGAAAAATTAATAATAACTTGTATTTAAATAAAAAGTCAAATAACCAACTTGCAAGAAATGGAAATATGTTTATTCCCTTTCCTCAGTAGAATCCTCAGAGGTAATATGTTTGCAGACTTTGAGGGGGAACAGAGTATTTCCCACATTATATTTATATTAAAATTTAACTTAATTTAAGGTACTTCAGTAGTATTTCAGGAAGTGCTAAGCTCATTAGCAGTAGATAGCATGCTGCACATTAATAGGCTCATAAGTAAGTTAGCTGCCCTTGTGGGCCATTTTTAGCCTAGCTACGTTCCCTTTTTGTGCTTGAATTCACCTATTCCATTTTGGTTGGAGACTGCCCTTATCCATCCCATGGTTGATAATTATATATTATCCCTAATGTGAATAACTGGGATCATACCACAGATAATTTGAGAGGACCCATGCATGGGATAAAGTATTTAGGAGCTGCCTCTATCCATTAGTAGTACAAGGGGCAATCCTGGGGTAAACCTTCTGATCCCCATACATAGATCCAAGTTGTGCTTGAGTATCAACAGGGATTAACTTTGTTTAATGTAGATGAGGAGTCTGTTCCAGAGCAGCTGCATCCCCTACAAGATATACCTGTCCCGCTCAAACTGTTGTGTTGATGTTTCAGAAGAAGTTTAGACCTCCAGAATGAGTATTTCTGATGCTATTGCACTTTCTGATGTGCAGTAAATCAGTTGGTATTGGATCAGTGGATGCCTTATATGCCAGACACAGGTCACATCTTAGTAGTCTGTAGGATACTGAGTATAGGGATAGGGCCATGTATGATAGGTATATCTGTGGTCATTCCAGTTGTTGCATCTGTCTGGACGGATACATGCCAAAGAGGGAATTCTATTCAATTATTGGCCTAATGGAGCTACGTAAAAGGGGGCAATGACATCCCTAGAGCTAGACACAATCCCTTTGTTTATAAGCTATGCAATTTAGATAGACTTTCTTACAATAATGGACACATGTTTGTCAAAAGTTAGTTGACTGACCACTTAACTTCCCAATCCCTAACAGCTGGATCATCTCTTAGGGGCGTATTGTCAATGTGCTAGTTCCCTAGGGTAGATGACTTCCAAAATAATACAATAACACATTTTTGGTATTTAGTTTCAGTCCATGATTTTGGCACCAGTTATTTATTTAGGACAAACCTTCCTGCAGGATGGATAAGTCATCTGGAAATTCAATAACTGCTCCTACCTTGCAGTCATCTGCAAACTTAGTGTGCCACAGCCATTTAGTATAATGTTTGCCAAGTCACAGCAAACCTCAGTTTGCAGACACCAGTTAATCTGTGAAACAGGACCACCAGAATATAACCCAACACAGAAAGAACAAGCAAACTCCATGCAGAGAACACCCCACGGATCAAACCCATGGCCCTACTGTTGTGAGGCAGCAACAGTAACTGCTGCATCACCATATGCTGTTATAAATAATGAAGCATGTCAACACATTTTCTTTCTTTCACTTTCCTTAACCCAGCCACTGGAGGTGCACAAGCCAGTGCATTTCTTTGTGCTGGTCCCAAGCCCGAATAAATGGGGAGGGTTGCGTCAGGAAGGGCATCTGGCATAAAACTTGACCAAATGATTCATGCAGACACCAGTAAATATTTACATACCAGATCAGTCGAGGCCCAGGTTAACAATGACCACCACCAATACTGTTAGCCAACAGGGTGCTGGCAGAAATTGGGCTACTGTTGGCCGAAGGAGGAGAGAAGGTGGAAGGCATGGCCAAATGCAGGAAGAGAGGAGAAAGGCTAGGACAGTGGTAGTGAAGGTCAGAACTTTGAATGTTGGCAGTATGACTGGTATAGGGAGAGAGCTAGCCGATATGATGGACAGAAGGAAGGTTGGTATATTGTGTGTGCAAGAGACCAGATGGAAGGGGAGTAAGGCTAGGTGTATCGGAGGTGGGTTCAAATTGTTTTATCATGGTGTGGATGGAAAGAGAAATGGCGTAGGAGTTATCCTGAAGGAACAGTATGCTAAGAGTGTTTTGGAGGTGAAAAGAGTGTCGGAGAGAGTGATGTTTATGAAGCTAGAAATTGATGGTGTAAGATTGAATGTTGTTAGTGCATATGCTCCACAAGTTGGGTGTGCGATGGACGAGAAAGAAAAATTTTGGAGTGAGTTGGATGAAGTGGTGATGACTGTACCCAAGGGTGAGAGAGTGGTGATTTGTTAGTGAAGGGAATAGAGGGGATGAGGAAGTGATGGGTAGATATGGTGTTAAACAAAGGAATGCAGAAGGTCAGATGGTAGTGGATTTTGCAAAAAGGATGGACATGGCTGTGGTGAATATGTATTTTAACAAGACGGAGGAGCATAGGGTGACATACAAGAGTGGAGGAAGATGCACATAGATGGATTATATCTTATGTAGGAGGGCCAGTTTGAAGGAGATTGCAGACTGTAAAGTGGTGACCAGGGAAAATGTAGTTAGGCAACATAGGATGGTGGTTTGTAAGATGACGTTGGTGATCAAGAAGAGGAGGAGGAGTGTGAGGGCAGCACCAAGGATCAAATGGTGGAAACTGAAAAAGGGTAATTGTGAGGTGGAGTTCAGGGAAGAGTTAAGACAAGCACTGGGTGGCAGTGAAGAGTTACCAAATAGCTGGGTAACTACAGCAGAGCTAGTAAAGGAGACAGATAGAAAGTTGCTAGGTATGACATCTGAACGGACGAAGGATGACAAGGAGACATGGTGGTGGAATGAAGAAGTACAGGACAGTATACAGAGAAAGAGGTTGGCAAAGAAGAAGTGGGATTGTCAGAGAGATGAAGAAAGTAGTCAGGAGTATAATGAGATGAGGTGCATGGCAAAGAGAGAGGTGGTGAAGGCAAGGATAAAGCATATGAAGAGTTGTATAAAAGGTTGGACACTAAGGACGGAGAAAAGGACCTGTAATGATTGGCTAGACAGAGGGACTGAGCTAGGAAAGATGTGCAGCAGGTAAAGGTGATAAAGGATAATGAGGGAAACATACTTACAAGTGTGTTGATCAGATGGAAAGAGTACTTTGTGGGGTTGATGAATGAAGAGAATGAGTGGGAGAGAAGGTTGGATGATGTGAGCACAGTGAATCTTGAAGTGCAATGGATTAGCAAGGAGAAAGTAAGGATAGCTATGAAGAGGATGAAGAATGGAAAGGCTGTTGGTCCAGATGACATACCTGTGGAAGCATGGAGGTGTTTAGGTGAAACGGCAGGGGAGTTTTTAACCAGATTGTTTAATGAAATTTTGGAAAGTGAGAGGATGCCTGAGGAATAGAGAAAAACTGTTTTGGTACCGATTTTTTAGAATAAGGGTGATGTGCAGAGCTGTAGTAACTACAGAGGGATTAAAATGATCAGTCACAGTATGAAGTTATGGGAAAGAGTAGTGGAAGCTAGGTTAAGAAGGGAGTTGATGATTAGTGATCAGCAGTATGGTTTCATGCCGGGAAAGAGCACTACAGATGCAATGTTTGCTCTGAGAGTGTTGATGGAGAAGTACATTGTGTTTTTGTAGACTTAGAGAAAGCATATGACAGGGTGCCTAGAGAGGAGTTGTGGTATTGTATGAGGAAGTCCAGAGTGTCAAAGAAGTATGTAAGAGTGGTACAGGATACGTATGAGGATAGTGTGACGGTGGTGAGGTCTGCAGTGGGAGTGATGGATGTGTTTAAGGTGGAGGTGGGATTACATTAAGGATCAGCTCTGATCCCTTTCTTATTTGCAATGGTGATGGACAGGTTGACAGATGAGAGCAGACAGGAGTTAATGTGAACTATGATGTTTGCAGATGACATTGTGATCTGCAGTGAAAGTAGGGAACAGGTGGAGGAGACCCTGGAGAGATGTTCTAAAGAGAAGAGGAATGAAGGTCAGCAGGACTAAGACAGAATATATGTGTGTGAATGAGAGGGAGGATAGAGGAATGGTGAGGATGCAAGGAGTAGAAGTGGTGAAGGTGGATGAGTTTTAATATTTGGGATCAATAGTTCAGAGTAATGGTGAGTGTGGAAGAGAGGTGAAGAAGACAGTACAGGCAGGATGGAGTGGGTGGAGAAGAGTGTCAGGAGTGATTTGTGACAGACGAGTAGCAGTAAAAGTGAAAGGGAAGGTCTACAAGGGGGTAGTGAGACCAGCTATGTTATATGGGTTGGAGACAGTGGCATTGACAAAAAGGTAGGAGTTAGAGCTGGATGTGGCAGAGTTAAAGATGTTAAGATTTGCACTGGGTGTGACGAGGGTGGACAGGATTAGGAATAAGTATATTAGAGGGTCAGCCCAGGTTGGAAGGTTTGGAGACAAAGCCAGAGAGGCAAGATTAGGTTGGTTTGGACATGTGCTGAGGAGGAATGCTGAGTATATTGGGAAAAAGATGTTAAGGATGAAGCTACCAGGTAACAGGAAAAGAGGAAGGCCTAAGATAAGGTTTATGGATGTGGTGAGAGAGGACATGCAGGTGGTTGGTGTGACAGAGCAAGATGCAGAGGACAGGAAGAAATGGAAACAGATGATCCACTGTGGTGACCCCTAACGGGAACATCCGAAAGAAGAAGATGATGATACTTCCCAAATTTCTCATAATCTGTGCATAAATATATCTCTCTGTTCACATTTTTATTTGATAACTGTTCCATCCATGGATTCTACTAGCATAATTTCCCTTTCTCTGGATGGGTTTTGAAAGTTTGTACAGTAAAGTACACATTGTCTTCATAGTGAACAATACCATGGCAAGATGTGCTTCCTATCTGCCATGTTAGTGGCCACAAGTAACACATCTGTCTAGACACCAGGCCCCCATCTGCAACTACTGTACCTGTTATTATGTTATCAAAATACCAGTTCATCTCTCTCTCCTATCCCATTGTGATATCCAGTACTATACTACACAAGACTAGCCCCAGCAATGAATATGATGACATTATAGCACTGGCCATCTCATCTGCTTCTAATATTCTTACTGCTTTATCAGATATTTCATCCCTTCTCTACCTGCCCATCAGTCATATGTATCACATGCCTACATTTATAAAAATCTATCAAAAAATGAATCCTAGTGGTGTATTGACTGCAGCCCCCTGTTACAGACATCTCCAATGCAGATGAGATGCTCTACCTCACCACATGTTGTAGCCTTTCTTAGCCTTATACAAAGCTGTGCTTAACTCATCACGTGCCACTGTCACAGGCAATTAATTCCTGGACACAACTGTTTGTTCTGTGAGGTTGTATGATGTATCTAGGACTGCCCCCTTCCACTGCCACATGTATTCAGCTCTTTGTCCTTCTAATTCATGGGCCACAAGTGAGTACACTGTGCCTAAACTGTGTCACAACTACTGTATTTTGATTTTGGATTGGCCTCAGATTTAAGGAATTCACTTCCAAGACTATGTGCATAGCTATTCCAAGCCTACCAGTACTTACAGTTAACTGGAATCTTTATGAATGGCTGTCATGCCATCTACTGCCTCACATTTCTTATGGGTTTCTGTCTATTATTTTTCTTTTGTCTGGTCACAATACAGTAATTCTAAATAGATATTACAATTCCACAACCAGTGACTGCCACATATATTTTTCTACTCACAGGCAAGCTAGGACATCTGCCTCTGCAGAAAAAAATATATATTATTTTTGATAATAGTATATCAAATGGAATGATTTCACTACTGATTTTTGTTGTTGTTATGTTGTTACTTCTTACAAACAACTCACTTCTCTTATATCTCATATTTTTTGCCACTATACAAAGAAGGGTTTTTTTGTTCTCATGGTCAGGGACAGCCTTAGGCCAACTGGACCTGTTTGGCTCAACAGAGCCCCACTCCTTTGTGGGCCCCATACTAGGCTATGAGTCATGAGTCATTGTTCCTTATGTGGTTCAGAGATTTTCCTGAAAGACACTACAGTAAGTGTAGCGCATGCATTGCACTATTGGCTAGCCCATTTGTGACAAAGGGAAATACTGCCAGCCCAGCTAACTGGAATTTTGTAAATAATTATATGTTATTTATAAATATTAATATGATTTATATATAATTATGACAGAAGGAGATACTGCCAACCCAGCTAGCTGGAAATTTGTAAATAATTTTCATTTGTGAATATTAATATGATTTATATAGAAGTGTGACAGAAGGAGATAGTGCCAGCCCAGCTATTTGGAATTTTGTAAGTGGTTGTGTGTCATTTGTGAATGTCAACATGCTTCATGTAAGATGCTTGTGTTACAGATGTATTAGAACTGTATGTCATATTGTGCATACGTGTGTGCTGAAGAGATATTTTGTAAAGTACTGAGCAGAAATGTATATGCACTATTGTAACTGTTCAGATGTATGTATTTTAACAGGGGAGACTCAAACACAGGAGATTAACTTGCAAAACATCAAAAGAATGGTTGAGGTTGAGTTACTTTACGGCTGGTCCATAAACAAAAGAGAAGTTATCTTTCAATTTCAGTGCAACAGGAGACACAATGTCTAGAACAGAAGTTTTTTTTGTATTGTCTTTAAATGTGGAGGAATGTAAATTATTTCACAACTTCCACCATTTGCCAAAGGATTTGAGTTCTATGTATTTTCACAGAGAGATGTTAAATGCTGCCACCTGCAGTGGGGGGTTTCACCTGGCACAGTCGGCCTTAGGCATAGGCAAACTAGACAGCCACCTAGGGCGCCATACAGGCCGGCCAAGTATAGGGCACAGTTTGTGTTTGTTTATTTATTTATTTTAATTAATTTACTTTTCTTATTATGCAAACGCATAATAAGAAAAGTACATTAATTAAAATGTATAAATAAACCATAGGGCGCCGAACTAGGGGAAGGGGCGAGTGCCCTCCCACTTTTATTCCTGCAGCGTTCCACTACCTTTAAGGAGAAGTACATGCGCGTCATACGCACGTACACCGACACTGATATAAAGACTGCTCTGGGGCCGTGTGAAAAGCAGCAGGACTGCCTGAAACAGGTGAGAGATTTAAATGGATGCAATAGTCAAATTTAAATGTTGTAAAACTCACAAAACAACTTAGGAAATGCACAGTGCAACATGATGTGCATGCACCCTGTGCTTTGCTGTTCCCTCCCCAAAACTAACTACATTGGCGTAGAAATGAAAAAAGAATCCCATCACTTTCCATTTCGATTAAGCAGTGGACGTAATGCCAAGCCAAAGAGCCAATACGTATCTTACGTAACTGTTAAGAAAAGTACTTATACCCTTGATGTAGATTTAAGGTAAACTTGAGTTAAAATTGGCTCATTCCTCAACATTGAACAGATGCTGAGCTATTAGCAGCTCTTTATGTAAAATCAGAATTCCATACTTTACAGAATGTCATTGTTTGTTAGCATTTTGGAGTTAATTTTCTAGCACAGGAATTGAAATGTGACCAGTTTTGTTTTGTAAATTTGTTGGAGTTCAGATGTTGCAGGCTATTTGCTACATTTTGGAGCTGTGATTATTTTTCCTTTGTATTATAAGGAAATTATTGAAAGTGACTAATGGGGTATTTAAATGCTGCTGATTTGATGGACGTTTTGAATTAAATGTAGAATCTCTACATGTGATGACAGAATAAGCAATCATTTAGTCTACCTATGAACCTCCCCCTTGAATATGCCATCATTGTAAGGTAATTTGTATTGCTCAACCCATAGTCATTTCCAAAACAACTTTATGGGTGTTCTATGCCACCTTTTATTTCCTCACAGCTTCTGCGATCTACATTTTTTCCAAAGGTTGTTCCATGACTCCTCAACCCTTTCTGTGCACTTTTTTCCACACTTGAATTGCTCAGATCTTCCCACAACATCAATTAAAATGTTTTTCACATCTAGTTCATTTTCAGAAAGGTATTACATCTCTTGGGCTATCAACTTTAAAATTCCTGAATATTTCTATTATGTTTTTCCTCTCCCACAATTCTTCAAGCATCTATATCCTACATTTGTTTGCTCTCTCTTCTTACTGCTTTTGATGTGAACTGTATGTTCCTATAGACAGCTTCATCCTTTCCGTCTTTGGTGTCTACATAATTGCAACACTTAAGTTCGGATCTCACTGTGTGTGTAAAGAGAGGTACAAATGTTTTTCTTTGTATTGGTAATCCCGTTTGTGTGTCACAGCATAACTCTGGTTTTCTTAATTTTTTAATTTAATTTCATCCAAAATAAAATGCATTCCCAAGATCTTCTTTTGCTTACTTTGTTTAAAATACTGCACTCCACCCCTCCTAATCTACTATATCTGTGAACTTTCATAATGAGATGCATTTATTTACATTTTTTAATTGAATCTAAGCTATCAGTTACCAACTTTGGTTCCATGCTCTCCATGTAGATGTGTACATTTTACTGTTTTGCAGATCTGTATGAAATCTGTAGGAAAAAATATTTTTGCATTTTTTATGTTATTTACAAAGGCGTTATGTGTTTATTTGCTGATATCTCTATGTATGCATGTATTTATTCATTTAAAGTTTCATGACCAGGAAAATCCTAAGGGCAGAGACCATTTTCAAAGGAAATCTAGTGAGAAAATTTGAAAAGAAAAACAGAGAACAGTAATCAGTACATTTATATTACTAATAGCAATTGCATACTTTCATGTGTCTTACATCTTTGTTTTACATTTCTAATTTTATGTCCTTGGGTAAACATTTACATATTATGAATTATGTCAATTATTCTATTCCTCTGAAAGAATTAAAAAATAATGTAGGCTGTACATGAGGCAATCACTGACTGACACTACTACAAAACTTCTATCCACATAAGAGTCCACTGCTACTGAGAAAATACAGTGATGTCCATTTTCAAAAGCTGTTGTGTTTATGTATGATCTTGGATGGCAGACTGAAGGACCATTCCTCCAAGTGGGCCATTGATAAGAGTAATGCCTTCTTGCCTACAAGATGCAGGAATCCCAGAACTGATTATGTTACCAGCAGAGGTACAGGTACATGTCCCCGAACACTGGAATGAGGAGGGTTTGCCCTACACCCCACCCCTGGGAGTTTCATAATTATGACTGAAGGAGGACACCCTATATCTGTCAACATCTTGTATCTGCAAATATCATTACAAAAAATATTTAAAAAAATCTCTTTGTGATATAGTTAGTAAATCTTTCACAATACACATACAATGAGGTTTGCCCTTTGCCACTTAATAAATACAATCACATCCAAAGTCACACCAGTTCAGGAAGAAATTCTCAAGTTCATGGACATGGATTTTTAATGATCCAGTAATCACAACCACTTACCTAAATTATGATCATCTAGTTTTGTTGAGAGTAAGCTTAATATTTTCAGCTCAGAAGAAGTGACACTGAGCCTGGAAGAGAAGAAGACAGTATAAGAAAAATCGAGAGTCCTAGAGTAGCATAAGAGAAAACAGATGTTGGCAGGTTGATGGCTTTTCTGGTAATGTTAGCAATAATAGTAGGACACAAGGGCCATAGTGTTAGAGCTAAACCAAGGAAGTTAGTGTCCAGCTGCGCTGAAGAACGGAATGATTATTAGAACAGTAACATTAGATGATCGCACCAATGGGCCACTTCAAGATATCATTAAGGACAGATTTCAAATGATTGTTCATCGTTTGAGATTCAAGGGCATTTTTATCAACCTTCTGTAGCATCTCTAGTGACATTCCTTTTCTTACTACATCCCTATTTCCTTGCTCATAGAGTTGACAAGATAGAGTCGGCTGATGGACCTTAATTGCCTTGCCAATACCCTCTGCCATTACTTTGTATGTCCTTTTACACAGATATTGTTTTACCAAGGCTGTTGACAGTGTTGTAATCCACCACAAACGTCTCTGATTTCTACATTAATTTTTGTGTGGTATATTTAATGTCTATGTGACACACTGACCACAAGTGCAAAGGTGGGGAAAAAGGCTTTATGGATGGATGGATATGTTATTTACTTACCTATAGAATCTTTATATCCACATCCATACATTTCTTAGGGTTAAGGATCAGGATCACAACATCAAAAAATCTGGAGACTTGAGTCCTGTGCTTCACAAGTTGATATATTCAGGAAGTATTTCCAGCCTTCTGAAGTGACTTCCTTTTCATTTTACAATAGCTGTCTGGCTAACTGGTTTGTAGTTTCCCTTATCTTTCTGCAGGCCTGTCTTTTGAAGGTAAATCCAATCTTTTCTTTAACAGTAAAGAGTCACCGTCTAATCATGACCCATCTTATTCAAGTGATTAGGAATGGGGTTCACTAAGTTTCCTCATTTTTCATTTTAAAATTCTAGAATCCCCAATATGGCCCAGATATTTTGTCAAAACTGTCCACCACCATTGTAGAACCAGCTACTCTTTAATCGTTTTCATAATTGTTGCTCAAATCAGAAGTAGCTGTTCATTATGTCTGCCTTTCTGTAGTGATCTAGCTTCAAATTCATTCCCATTTGTCTAAATTCAGTACCTTTTGATGGCTTATGTTCACTGTTTCTGCACCTGTAACATGTTTTTCTCTCCTTTCATCTTGGTGGTTGGTGCTGTTTCCTCACACCAGGCTTTTGCTTTTCTGATGTCTGCCTCCCTCTACTTTAGCAGACTTAATTCTGTATCTCTGTCCGAGATTGTTTTCTGAATGTCACTGTGCACTCCTTGATATTTTCTATTAATTCTAACAAAGGTAGTCTTTCCATTTTTGATTTTGTAGGTTTGCCACTTGCAGTGGTATGCATTGTTTGTTTGTGGTTCTGATTCTTCTTCATTGTTTCTCCTTCTAGTTTATGTGATAGACCCTTACTGTAAGTCACTTTTTTGTATTGCTAAATTTTACTCGCTTAAAATCCAGTACTTTGGATTTTTGTGTAACTCGGTTGTAATACATTTATGTATTATGAATATTATGATATGGTGATTAGTTTCCCCATATAAGTACATAGTTATCTGATAGGAATGGGTACATCATCTGCAACTTACAGGACACATTCAAGCTCTTCCTATCAGGTGTTAACAATAACAGAACATACTCTTCATAATTGTAGTGCCAAAAGCAGATCTTTTTTTTTTTTCTTGTTTGAAAAATTTTTATTAGTTTTACCATAATAAAAATAATCAATTATAAATAACAACTGAAACATAAGTGATGAAGAAAGTTTACTGCTGCTCATGCTAAGTCTGTTTTCAAAGTGCAAATAGTTGTTTTTGTTTATCAAATGGCACACTGTATTGTAGAATCTGAAAGCAGTGTTGGTAGCATAACTGCGTATAGTGCAGAGGGCTGTGGATTCTACTCCCACACCATGGAAATGGAGTGCTGACGTTGTAGTACCTATACAATTGTTTGCATTATAAGGGGGAAAGGGGTTCTACACTCCTGAGTATGTCCTCCTTTGTATGAGATACATAGTAACTATGAACTTGTTGGTTTATTTCCTATTGCAATATAACTAATTTACCAATTTTTAATGTAATATAGGCAATTAATTCTTTAAGGGCAGCAGGCACTGACTTTATAGATAAAACATTAAAATGTAAAGTTGTTTGTCAGTAGCAACCTCTTCATTAGTTACAGATTTCTTTAATGTAGAATTATTCAGATGGTTTTACTTCTGCAGAGATTGTGCGTATCGAGTGATATTGGTGCATTGTAATTACAGAAGTTTTGAGTGGCCTTTTATGGTTGACATTTTCTGAAATGGGTAGTTATTGGTTCATACATTTTGTTTCATTGCTTATTAAAAGAATGTTTAAAACTACAAATTTAAAACCCATTCTAACAAGTGGTGCTGTATTATACCAGGAATATAATTTAATACAGTCAGGAAGATGCATCAAAAAAACAAATACGTGTATGCATGGCCCTAAAACATGTGTGCAATTAGTCTGTTTAGAAAACAGCCCAAAGGTAAACTTAATCCTCCACCGGCCAGATGCATTTTCTATGAATCTGGGTTTTCATGCTATTTTAATGAATGTGACTTTTGCCATTTCAATGAGTATGAGTTTTAAGGGTAGAGAAGTTTACTGCTCATGCTAAATCTGTATTCCTTGCGAGACTGTATTGTTTGTTTAGCAAATGGCTATCTGTGTTTGTGTTATTTTATTTCAATATCTGTAAACATTGTGGAAGTAAATAAGAAGACAGTATGCACACTGATAGATTTGAACAGTGTGTATGGTAACTGGTGAGAAATAGCCAAGTAATGGAACACTGGAATGGCTGGGGAGGGGGCTGCTGCAAGAGGGGTTGCTCTGGGGGGGCAATATATTACCCTGCCTAGGGCCCTATTTGACTATGATCCAGTTCTGCTATTTAAGGTAGGAAATAAGTACACAAAGGTAGTTGCAGTTTAACTACATTAAAAGGTATCTTTTTCTTGTTATGCATTTAAATGATTTAAGGAAATTACTGGAGTGGCTTACTTGGGGAGTGACCAACCTGTGGGTGTGGCTCAAATAGGGTTGTTTTGTGAGTATGTTGTGGGTAGGGCGTAAGGGGGCGCTGGAGCACTACTTCGCCTAGGGCGCCATTTCAGCTAAGGCCGACCCTGTCACCTGGGATAATCAGATGACAAGAAGTGATGTCATGCTGCAAGTATCCCAGCAGCAATATTTCAGATATTAATTTAAGAACTCTCTGAGAGAGAGGGAGATAGCATTCTCTATTTGTCTTTGACCTGACAACATCAGCTGGAAAACCCTTTCACCACATCTGCCTTGTCTTGCTCTGTAAGTAAGTTAACTAGAGTAAAGTAATTTCTCTTAGATAAAGTCAGGAATATAGTGAAGTATAGCTTAGATGTTTTCTTTATTTATTTGAGACTGTCCTGCAATGTTGTTTGAAATATTTCCTGTGATTTTGAACTCTGATGTAACTGTGATTATTTATTGAGTATTTTCTTGTTCTTTTATTATTTATTATTAAATATATTTAAACCTTTCATTGTGGCAAATATTTGTGAGACATAGTTAAGTTCTGAGAGTACTTGCATATTTATTTGGTGACACTGTGGGCCACTCCTAATAGCCTTGTTCTTGGTCAAATTACCATTTGGATTAATAGTAACATTACACAGTAAAATTGGACACCCTTTGTTAAGGGCCTTAGAGTAGCTGATAAGGAGTGGCTGGTGGCAGTCAAAACTGCCTAAGTCTTGGCAGAAGGGGGAATAGCTAGTAAACCTGTGCCAGGGGTGTGTGTGTGTGTGTGTGTGTGTGTGTGTGTGTGTGTGTGTGTGTGTGTGTGTGTGTGTGTGTGTGTGTGTGTGTGTGTGTGTGTGTGTGTGTGTCTAAATCAAATCTCAAAGAGTACATGTCTCACCTACTTGGGCAGGGACAAGAAGCACTGGTTGGACAGAGAAGGTGCTGGAGGTCTTGGCTTGGCCACTCAGCTGAGATCTCAGCTGTATAGGTATGCCAGTGGAGAGTCTTATTGGGGATCTAGAGAAAGAGGGAGAAACCAGCCCCAGACTGACTGTGGTCTCTGTGTGCTCTTAAGGGAAATTGCACTTTACTGTGTGTGTACTTGTCATCCTCCCAATGTATGTCCCCCACAGGTGCTAGTGGCGAGGATTGAAGCTCCTTGATTACTGGACCAGTGCTGGGGTGTCACATTATATTGGTTGGTAGTGGTGGGATAGCCACATATTAGGGTTCAGTGGTGTAGATATTGAATTCCTGTAGGCTGTAAACAGTGGTCACGGAAGAAAGTTTTTGTACTCTTAATCAGCCACACAGTGAACATTCGGAGTTTCACATCACAACAGTTTTTTTTTTTTTTGTTAGCTTAGTTAGTCAGGGAGAACAGGCAAGGATGTTAGCAGAGGAGTATAGCAAACTCACTAAGAGCCAGTTGGCTAAGATGTGCCAGCCAGGCTAAAGGACTGGTACATTCCAACCTGACTAAAGCAGAAATTATTGCTGCCTTGGGCACAGCTGCATCACGGACCAGCAATCCAGAGGACAATCAGACTAGCCTTGGGGAGGCACAACTCTCAGAAAATGGACAATTCATGCTTTCCACAGAGGGCTTAAAAATCCATCTGGAGTTAAAGAGACTTGAACTGGAGGCCAAACATTTGGAAATAGAATCACCAGAGAGACTGCAGCAGGAGAAATAAATGGAATTAGAAGCAGCAGAGAGACTGAAATGTCTGGAAGCTGAATAGAATGAGAGGCAGAGGCAACATGAAAAGGAGATGCTGACTCTTTGCCAGGGCATGGAGGTAATGGGGAAGGGAGTAACCGAACCCCAGAAACAACAAAGGTCATTAAATTTCTTCCACAATTTACAGAGGGTGATAATTTTGACACATTTATTCATATGTTTGAAAGGGTATGTAAACAGTATAATGTTGACCAAAGGCTCTGGGTATGGTTCCTGACCCCCTTACTCCATGGTAAAGCTGTAACTGCTATTTCTAAATTGTCTGATACTGATTGCTTAAATTATAACACTGTTAAAAATTGTCTGTTAGACTGTTTTAAGTTAACACCTGAAGCTTATAGAAAAAAGTTTTATTAGCATAGCCACAAGGCATATGAAAGTGTGTATGAATATATTGCTGAGTTAAGCGCTTATTTTCATAGGTGGGTGAGTGGGTGTCAAGTCACTACTTTTGAAGGGCTGGCATACCTTCTTGTGAGAGAACAAGCCCTTAGCACTTTGTCTGAGGACATGTGAATGTGGTTAGTGGATAGAGAATGTAACACAGCAGATGAACTGGGGAAAAAGGAAGACGTATACCTAGCAAGCAGGGCATCACTGCACAGGAAAGGGATACACAGTGCTGCTCATGGGTCTAAGGGAACCCATGGTGGGGAGCCTAAACTACCCCAACAGAGTCTGCCAGTAGCAGTGGAAACTACTAGTTCAGATACATGGCCAGGACTAAGGGTGGAATATTTTAAATGCAACCAGTGGGGCCATGTAGCATATAGATGTCCACAGAGGCAAGGTGGGGAACAAAAGGTGGGAGAACCAGTAAGTGGGAATGACAGAATGCCAGCAGTAAGTTGTCTGGAGACAACAAGGGTACCAAACTACCACAAGAGGTTATATCCTATATTAGTAGATGGAAGAGAGGCCACTGCTAAGAGAGACACAGCCTCTGACCTAACCATTGTGAAGCCTCCAGTGGTTAAAGAGGAGCACTACTTGGTTGGGCAGTCTACTCCAGTCAGAACTTTAGGAGGGACCCGATTCCAAATACCTTTGGTTAGGGTTCACTTTGACTGGGAGGGTGTAAAAAGTAGCAAGCATGTGTGTTTGAGGAAATCCCTGCAGATGCCCTGAAAGGAAATGATTTTGATAATGCAGTACCTTGTGTGCATGCAGTGACACACAGTCAGGCTTGGAGACAAGCATGTGGGTCTCGTAGCCTGGGGGGGGGGGGCAGACAGACCACAGACTTGAATCCAGGACTGGTATGGTGGTTACTTCAGAGAGGGTGCTACCCTGTAGCAGTGAGACTGAAGGTGAGCCACAGCTGCTTGTGGTTACTGATGTTCCCTTGGACAGAGTGACTGCAAGGGCAAAGGTGAGTAGTAGTACCCAGGCTGACAGTGAGGAACCACTCTCAGAGAATACCAGACTTGCTGTAGAAAGGGAGCTGGGAAGGGTTTCAAAGAGAGAATTGAGACAGGCTCAGCTCTCAGACCCTACATTACAAGGCCTGAGGAAGGTAGCTAGTGAGGCACCCGATTCTCAAGGGAATGGGAATATGTATACTGGGACAAAGAGTTACTGTATAGAGAGTGGACCCTTGAGGGAGGGCTAGAGGATGAGAGAATACAGCAGTTGGTAGTACCCAGAACCTACCATCTGGCACTTCTAGCTATAGCCCATTATATTCCCTTTGCAGGTCATATGGGCATAAAGCATACCAAGAGACGTATTATGCAGAACTTTTATTGGCCTGAGATTTCCAGAGATGTAACAAGGTACTGCAGGACATATAAGCAGTGCCAAAAGGTAGGCAAGGCAGGAGACAAGGTAAAATATCCTTTGATGCCTTTGCCTGCAATTGAGGAGCCATTTCAGAGGGTAGCCATGGATATTGTGGGGCCTCTCAGTACCCCAAGTTCCACAGGGAAAACGTATATCCTAGTAGTAGTAGATTATGCTACCAGATGCCCCGAAGAGGTGGGCTCTGTCCTCCATTGAGGCAGGAAAGGTGGCAAATGCTTTGTTAGAGATTTTCAGCAGGGTAGGTTTCCCAAAAGAAATACTGACTGACAGAGGTGCCAGTTTCATGTCAGACCTGCTGGCTTGTCTGTGGAAGTACTGTGGGGTGGAGCACCTAAAGACCACCCTTATCATCCCCAAACTAATGATCAAGGGTCTCCAACATATGTCTTATTCTGCCAGACTAAAGAAACTTCAGCTCTATTCAGTAGCATACCGCCTGCTCAGAGGTGATTTCTGCCTGACGTACAAGGCCATGTCAAATCAGGATCTGATGGACATGCTCCACCTCAAAAAATTCAAATCCATCAGGACCACGAGAGCTAAAGACTTGAACCTTGGCACAAGTATGAATAGGACATGCTGGATGGATAGATTCATAACCCAGAGGCTTCCCATGCTTTGGAACAGGATCCCAGTTCGTATTAGGCAGAGCCCCTCACTGACTCTCTTCAAGAGAAATCTTGATGAGAGGATGGGAGATCGTAAGTTTACCCCAGGGGTCACATCTGTGTCACTGCTAGACAGGGGCACAGTAAACTAATTCTATTACATAAGGGGACCTTCATTGTGTCACTACTAGACAGAGGCACAGTATTCTAAATTTATTATGTACATTTTTGTACCATTTCATGGGGTGGCAAAAGCCATATCACTATGGCTAGGCTTACAAATGCCCCAGGGCAGATAGCCTAGTACTAAACTATGAAACTATAGAAGTGTGACAGAAGGAGATACTGCCAACCCAGCTATCTGGAATTTTGTAAGTGGTTGTGTGTCATTTGTGAATGTCAACATGCTTCATATAAGATGCTTGTATTATAGATGTAATAGAACTGTATGTCATATTGTACAGATGTGTGCTGAAGAGATAGTTTGTAACGTACTGAGCAGAAATGTATATACACTATTGTAATTGTTCAGATGTATATATTTTAACAGGGGAGACTGAAACACAAGTGATTAACTCGCAAAACTTCAGAAGAATGGTTGAGGTTGAGTTACTTTACAGCTGGGCCATAAACAAACGAGGTGTTATCGTTCAGTTTCAGTGCAACAGGATTATTGCCAAAAGATATGAGGTCTATGCATTTTCACAGAGAGATAAATGTTGCCAGTTGCAGTGGGAGTTTTCACATGGGATAGTCAGATGACAAGAAGTGATGTCATGCTGCAAGCATCGTAGCAGCAATATTTGAGATATTAATTTAAGAACTCGCTGAGAGATAGCATTCTGTATTTGTTTTTGACCTGACAACATCATTCCCCAGGCTACTTGTATACAATATGGTGATGATTCCACACTAATCTGCTCTGCTAAATCCATTTCTGAACTTCAAACAAATACTCAAGCTGTATTTTCAAAAGTTGAAACTTGGTTCTTAAATCGTTGCCTACTCCTAAACGCAAAAAAAAACAAACTCTTACTCTTTAAGCCTACGACCAGATCCCCAACTTTAGATTTCACTATCTTATCTAACAATGGAACCATTATAACACCCGACCCTACTACCAAACTGTTAGGTGTCACAATTGACAACAATCTTACCTTTGACTGTCATATCAACAACACTATTAAATGTGTAAATAGGAAACTTGGCTCTCTCTATAGAATTAAGACTTTCTTAACCTCCCCAGCCAAAACTACTCTTGCCCACTCTCATCTCATTTCCACTCTTCTCTACGCTTCTCCCATCTATACTAACCTCAAGAAAAACAATCTTTCCAAACTGTCTACTACCTACAATAACATAGCTAGATTTGTTACTGGGAAGCCTTTCAGAACTCACCACTGTCTGAATCTGCAGCAACTGAACTGGCTTGAACTGTCAAACATGTTACTTCTTTCCCAACTTACATTTGTCCAAAGAGCTTTCTACCAATCTCTTAACACACCTGTACTTTCTAACCTCTTAACCCCATACGCTAATCTAAACTCACTCCGCTCATCTAGCAAACTGCTAGTTACCCTAATCAAATCTAATAACCTAGCTGGTGACTCCCTCTTCTCAAACTCCATCGGTAAACACTGGAACCAACTTCCTACCGAACTTACTTCCATTCCAACTACTTTTCTATTTAAACAAAAACTCAGAACATACCTCAAAAGCCACTGGATGTGTCCCTGCTCTAATCCTGACTAAATGTTGTTTCCCCCCTTAACCCTCTTTTCTCTCCCTTCTGCTGTGCCTCCTCATTTCTCCCTTTAGCTCCCCTCCTCCCTACATACCTCTCTCATATTTCTCTCCTCCCTATTGACTATGACTCTTTTCCTATAAACCTGTATTTCCTATCTCTCTCTCTATTGTTGTCTCTCTCTCTTCTCCTTGGTCTTCCTCTTTCTTTACCTGCTGTTAAACTTAAGCAAAAATGTTCAATATGATGTTTTTTTAGATTATCCAGATAGTTAAACTCCTTTCCTTTTGGTAACAATGTACATTTCTCTGCCTTTGGTATTTCAATTTTTTGCTCCTTGTTTTTTACACTATGTAATAATATTCTTTATGATCGCATTTAGATTGTATAGAAATTTTTAACTTCTACCCTTGTTTGGATAACAATATTCCTTGTCTAAGTCCTACCAGTCTGTAATCTGTTGTCTCTATATGTGGAGCTTTTCTCCCCAGGCCTCTACTGAAAATGGAAATATATCCAGCTAGACTAGCCCGGTTAACAAATGTAAAATAAATAAATAAAATAAATAAACATCAACTGGAAAAGCCATTCACCACATTTGCCTTGCCTTACTCTGTAAGTTAACTAGAGTACAGTAATTTTGTCTTAGATACAGTCAGGAATATAGTGAAGTATAGCTTACGTTTTCTTTATTTATTTGAGACTGTCCTGCAATATTTTTTTTAAATATTTCCTATTTTGAACTCTGATGTAACTGTAATTATTTACTGAGTATTTTCTTGTACTTTTATTATTTATTATTAAATATATTTAAAACTTTCATTGTGGCCGATATTTGTGAGACATAGTTAAGTTCTGGGAGTACTTGTATATTTATTTGGTGACGCTGTGGGCCACTCCTAATAGCCTTGCTCTTGTTCAAATTACCATTTGGATTATTAGTAACATTACACAGTAAGATTGGACACCCTTTGTTGGATTAGTAGTAACATTACATAGTAAGATTGGACACCCTTTGTTAAGGGCCTTAGAGTAGCTGATAAGGAGTGGCTGGTAGCAGGCAAAATAAACTTATAGTCTGTGCCGAGTGTGTGTGTGTGTGTGTGTGTGTGTGTGTGTGTGTGTGTGTGTGTGTGTGTGTGTGTGTGTGTGTGTGTGTGTGTGTGTGTGTAAATAAAATCTCAAATACTGTGTGTGTCAGCTACTTGGGCAGGGACAGAGAGGGTGCTGGAGGTCTTGGCTTTGCCACTTAGCTGAGATCTCAACTCTATAGCTGTGCCAGTGGGGAGTTTTATTGTGGATCTGGAGAAAGAGAGAAACCAGCCCTAGACTGACTGTGGTCTCTGTGTGCTCTTAAGGGAAATTGCACTTTACTGTGTGTGTGTATTTGTTATCCTTTAATGTACATCCCCCACTGGTGCTAGTGGTGAGGATTGAGGCTGTTGGATTACTGGCCCGTGCTGGAGCATCACACCAGTATTAATAGTAACTGAAGCTTCATGCTCTTGTACAGCTCACAATGCTAGCTGCACATACACTCCAATACTGGCCAGTTACTGTTTATGAGTACTCAACATGGTTTTCAGTCCAAAACTAGTCAGACTAAACATCTGGTTTTGTGTACCACTCCAGTTACTGTCTAGGAAGATAGTAAGACTGAGCTTAATTTGTAAGTAACAAAGAGGTACTGTGTTTTCTTTTGCTACTCTTGCTGACAAGAGTTTTTAATAGGTTTCTAATTAATATAATTGGAAAAATAACTGAGGAATAGTCAGTGAAATCAGTGACTGAGTAAAGTTATTAAATATTACTAGGCTAAAATGCACACAACAAAGTAATAAAGCAGTAACATAGATAGGGTGGGGAGAAAGGGACAACCGCACCAGGTATAAAATGTTAGGGGGTATGATCAGCTGATCTTGGTCATTCTTTAGTGTATACTGGCATTCAGAAATCAATGCCAGTATTGCATTTATAATCAAACCTAAGTACTGTAGCTTTCTGTGTGGTATAAATTGGAGTAACTGCTTGCTACAAATGTACCAAGCAGCTGCTATAGTTTAAAAGAAGAAAATAACTTTTTGTCTTTTTCTCTGAATTGAATGGTATAGCACTCTATATGTTGTACAAACTGTAGCAACTGTTTGCTATATTTGTGGCAAGCAGTTGATACAGTATAAAAGAAAAAATAACTATTTTTACTCTTAACTGAGTGTTATAGCTCTCCATATTTATATAAATGGTAACAACTGCTTGATACTTTTATTGCAAGTAGTTGCTGCAGTTCAGAAAAACAGATTGAGGTAAAGCATACACAAACAGTGCAGTGTCCATTTAGCTATATAAGACAGCAAACACTAGTAAGCATGAAAAATAACAGTAATAATAACAGGTACTGTTGTGAGGTAACTTCTGATCAGGAACACTGTTTTAGTATATGTCGTGCAGCCAGACCAAAACTAGTAACAGAAACACAAGGCTCACATAGTTCAACCAGCAGTACCACTGTAAGCCTGTATCACTCTCCACATAACAAGGGACAAAAGCGCTTGACTGTATATGTTTGGATTTATTTGCCTTGTGTGTCTATAAAAGTTGTTTGTGAATACACTCTGGTCCTTGGATTTTCATTTTTTGAAAGAAAATATTAGCTTGGAGAATGATACAGACTTCAGTGGTATTGCTGGTTGAATTACGTGAGCCTTGTGTTTCTGTAACTTCTGATCACTAAGACTAGTGACAGAATGTTACCAATTCAACAGTACAACAGAGATATGCTTGTCACAGGTAGAGATAGCAGCAAAACAATCACAAAGAAGTGAAACATGAGTTGTGTGTCAGGATAATATGCAGCATAAATGAACATAATCATAAGTAGTTGGGATACAAAAATTCATTTATTAAAATTAGAAAGAAAAGTATCTTGTACATTGTCATAACATCGTACAGTATAATATTACTATGAAGAAAAAGAACAAAGTATTTGCAGTGCATACTTTTGTTGGGCATAGGATGTGAAGGAGAGTACAGCATGAGTCAAATTAGAGAAAGAAAGGAAAGGAGGAAGAGAGAGAAAAGTGTAGAAGGTAGAAACAAGGGGGAAGTGTACAGCTGTCTCCTGTCTAGGATCAGAAGATTCAGGCAGAATTACAAGAATCTGTGAACATGTACTGATAAGACGTGGCACACTCACCTGATGAAGCATTACGCAGGTACACAGCTTCAGTGGCCCATCAAGCAGTACTTTTATAGTGTGCCTGAGCAGGTTAAGCAGACCCTGGGAGAGGGCCTACATGAGTTGTTGGATCTGGGAGGTAATAAGAGAGCCCAGTAGTTTACTGTGTTTTAACATGTCTTATGACAATAAGCAAAACGGCACACACGGAACTGGACAACAACTGATGCAAGTCAAAAAGTTGAATAATATCGCTAAGTAGGTTTAAACACAAAAGGTTTATTCAAAACACGGATCCACACTGTATGCACAAGCTTTCATCCCTGCTCAGTCAGGAACTTCTTCAAAGTAAATCAATCAGTAAAATCCACATCATTTAAATAGTTAATAATCAATCCTAAAACACGCCCTCTTTATTTACATATCTAATTCAGTATACCTAATAAATAAATATATGTTATATCTGATAAATATTAAATATAAATACAATTAATAAGCAAATAATCTAAAATGTCATATTTGTTATAAAATATAAAATACTTTTCTATAAAACTCATCTTTCTAGAGCTTTTAATTTTAAAAATCATGCAAGTGAAAAGCTATCATTCAGCCCTGGCCATTGTAAAGAATTCATCCTTAATTGCTGTAAGGCTTCTTGTTTTTCTAATATTTAACAGCAGTATTTCTAAACTAATGCATATTATCCAAATACTCCTTTATTTTCATTTTAGCACTCATTACTTGCTGCTGTTTTTGTACTGCAAGATTCCTCTTATTTTGCAATACTTTAACCTCTTATCAGCTCCTCTAAATAGTGTCTATTACTTAACAATATCTCTTTCTCTTTTATTTATATAGCATTTTTAAACTCCATTTTCATTTTATCCCACTCATAACTACCCCTTCTGAAGAAATTTATATCTTCCCTAATAACTCTTGAATAATTTCCGCTACCCATTCCTTATATTTGTCTCTTTTTAACAGGTACATAGAGAAATGCCACTGTCTCATTTTTTACTTCTTTACCCTGTGTTTTTATATTAGTTTTTAATTGGTGTATAATCAGAAATAGTTGTCAGATGTGTACTAAATCTTTCAAGTTAATGCAAATGTTCCTGTGAAATATAATTTCTCTCCAGTTATTGCTCCTTGGAGAATAATATGTAAATTCTGTCCAAGTTCAAACTACTAAATTCACATCTTCCATACCAGATATTTTCATAACTTTTTCAGAAATCTGTCCTCTTTTGTTATATTTTCCCTGTTGAAAGCTAATCATTTCTCCCAACATTTTCTTAAGCCCCATAATAGCAGTTTTTGATGGAAGACAAATATATGCCAGCATAATCCTCCTCCCTTGTCAATAGCCCCCTCCTACCACAAATCCACCATTATTGTATCTTTTTTCTTCTATCACTATCAGAGCCACTTAGCAACCAGTATCATTACCCCCTTTCCTTTGTCCCTGATATCTTCTTGAATATCCACCTTGAAATAGTCGAAGTTAGTGGCTCAGTGAGTAGAATACTCATCAGTGGATATCAGAAGGATGAGGGTTCTATCCTCACACCAACTGCTTAGGTTTCTGTAGTCGTACTGGCACTGCAGTGTAGCATGAGGAGTTGCTGTACTCCTGAGGTGCCATCCTTTGAATGAGACTTTAAACCAACCCCCAATCTGCTTGAGTTGGTAATGTCTCAAGTGATACAATGCATATAATCCACATATTGTGTATCAAACACAATCCATTTACATCTTTCTTACATCATTTTGCAGACATATGTAATCATTTCAATCATTTTACAGACATATGTAATGTTGCTGTACATCATAAAGGTATGAACCTATATGTAATGTTGCTGTACATCATAAAGCACCCATATACATATCTTCCATAGTACTTAACAAAACATTTTATCCTGATTTTTAAATTACTTTAATCTCTCCTCATGCAACACAAAATATCGAGTTAAGTCAATAAACTATCCATTAATACCTCCTAAACATTTCTTTCACAACATTCCAAAACTAAAGCACATGCACCCCCCTATCTCCTACCCATGATACCATTACTAAATATATTTTTTTCCTGTACTGTTTTATAAAACATTATGCCCTTTGCTAGCAATTTCTCTTGTCCTGACTTTTATAACAAAAATCATACAATCTGTTTTAATGTATAGGATTTGTTAATTTCTAGATGCTCTAGAAAATTTACAGCCCTAAATTCTCCTGTTCAGGTACCATTAGCACCATTGAAACTGTGGCCATATACCTCCCTTTTATCTGATAACTCGCTTCTTAAGAAACGTCCCCTTGGTTATTTTTCTGTTTGTTTTCTAAATTGTAATATTGACTGCCCTTCCCATCATTTAGTTTACTATCACGTCTTTGTATCAATTCTTCTTCTTAACTCTGGCCAGACGTCTTCTTTTCGTTATCTTAGCCAAGAACTTCAAGTGTTTGCCATTGTTTGAATGACCTGCAGCATCTGGCAACAAATACCTCAGTATGTATATGTAATTTTGCTGAATCATTTTCACTTTATATTTTCATTTTGATTCACATATATTGCTCTTGTCTGACACAAATGATATCAGTCAGTGTAGGGAACCAGAAATGTAATGCAATTGTTTAAAACAAAGAGTGGAATTGCAGTCTGTTTGTACAGGAGGTCAGCTAGGGTGATAATTATGAAAAACAGCACAAAGATTAAACAGAGTGCTGAAATGTCAGGTAAACAGTACATTTTCTCTATGTTACTAATTTCTTGAAATAAATTAAGTTAAGGCAAGAACAAAAGTTGAAACTGGAAGGTGTCTGTCTCAGACAACAATTATTTCAGAGTGTTGGCTCACCAAATCAGATGCTACAGAAAATGGTAGGACCTAAAGCTGCAAAAGAACTGAAAAGATTAAGCATAAACAATTCTGAAAAATAATGTAGGAACAAAGTTAACTTTTGCTTTTGCAGGATACTTAACATATAAAAAAGGTATGTAAATGAGTAGATAATCTTCAAAAAGCTGTCATTCTGGGAATCCAAATATCTCTGTGTTTAATTTACCATGCTGAGTGCTTTATAAATGGCAACATAATTGACTATATTGCCATGTCTCTGCAGCACTATGATGTCATAGATTCATAGGTGTACAACAGACGAGCACAGGGGTCTTTTTAAGCCTAGCCATGCACCCCAAATGTATCCAACAAGTTTAAGTGCCCTAGAGGTTATTTTAATGTGTGAGCTATGTGTAACGGGTATGTGTAAGTTAGGCATGGGTAAGCATTTACAGGCTGCCTCTATCCATTACAGCATAGGTGGCAGACCAGGGGTGAATTTCTGATTACCCATCCACTGTACCAGGTTATGCTTTAAAAGGGTAAGGGAAGAACTCTGCTTCACTTGGATGGGAATCATGTTGCAGACAAGGGGTATTCTCTGAGATACACAAGCAAGGTTTAAATCCCTGTATTGGGTAGTTCTGGTGATACTTGTTTTGTGGATATGCAAAAGGTCCATCAGAGCAGGATCCAGTGATATATTCTACTCCAGACATAGACTACCCCTCAATAACCTGTAGGAGACGCAGTGTAGGGATAAGGCTTTGAGGTGATCTGCATAGGACGTGCTTATGAATGCCTTATATTAATTTTGTGATGAACCTTTGTGGATGTTCCAGCTTTTGGGTGTGCCTGGTCAGGTGCATACTGAAGGGGGCATTGTACTCAAAAATGGGCCAAATGAGGGCTGAATACAGTGAAACAATGACCTCCTTGGAGCAAGACACCATACCTTTGCTTATATGTTGAACAATATAGAATGGATTCCTTACTACTTTAGATACATAGTGACCGAAAGCCAAGTTACTGGCAAGATACATTCCCAAATCCCTGACCACTGGATCTACTCTTAGAGGTATGTTATCGATGAGATAGTTTCCTGGGAAAGCCAACTTCCAGTGCATTGGGTTATAATTTTTTTAAACAAGAAACATCTTTATTAAATTATCAAGTATGACATAGTCAATCTTACATTTACAAAACTGAAAATAAACCATACCGACACAATCTCAGTTGCAAACATTATACAATACAAACCATGCTGACACAACTGTAGCTGCAAACATTATACATCGCTTATAATATATCCAGTCATTGTCAAACAAACATTACATAGCTCATTCAAATCTTGCCTTCTTTTAAAGCTTGTTCCTCCTCTGCATGTATTGATCCCATAATTCCCATTTTTCCTGTGTAATTTGCTCCTACCCTTTTCTAAAGATCCTAATTCCAGTTGTTTCATCTTTGTTACTTTGCTACTTCTAGTAAAGTTAGTTTAGAGTATGATTTCCATTTTCTAGTGATTGCTTTTTTGGCAGCCACAATAATTAGACTCAGCAATTCCTTACTATGTCTATACAATTCTGATTCTGTACCATAGCTCAAACAATTATTTCCTTAGTTACATCAATTTGCTCACCCAGTATCTCTGGCAGACCAGACTGCAGAGAATCTTTAAAGTCTGCCAACTCATTACACTCCCAGAAAATATGTTCCCAGTTACCTCTTTCTTCCCCATCACACTTCCAACATTTGCTGTCTACCTGAGGAAAAAAAATTTGGAGTTTACTTGGGGTATAATAATACCTATGTAAACACTTTCAAGCAAAGATCCTAAATCTTCTAGACTTTGTTGCATATTTGTGAGGCATACATATATTCCCCCATTGCTTCTTTGTGAATTGCTTATCCAATATCTCTTCCCAATCCTTTCTAACCTCCTCTGATTGAGTCTTATAGTTATCATGCAATATTTTATAGGGTCTACTAATTATTCCTTTCTTAATGGCAACTTCTATTCTAGATTCTACTGAAAACTCTACCAGTGTTGGTCTTTCATTTATGACCCCCCTATTTACTTCTCCTTGCCTATACTCTGATATCAATCCTTGATAGGGAAGGCAATCTCTAACCTGCAGTTCAAATAAGTTCTTGCTGTCTTCCCATTCTATTACCTTTCCCTCTCTGGTTATTTGCTCCCAATACCTTGGTTCCTTTGCCAGTTTTCTACAGTAAATTCCCGCCCCCTCTTGCCTATTGTCTATATCCCTAACTGCATTCATCTCTATTGGCTGAATCTCCTTTCTCCATTCCCATGTTGTCTTAGTTCTGCTGCTTTAAGAATATAATATTCTGTATGATTATTCTTATTTATTCTCCTTAAAGGTCTGCATCCAAAATCCCAGCCTCTCCTTGTTTCTTGAGCTTCCCTCCTATTTCATCATTGTCTCTTTCCACTTTGAATTATAGTTTTCTGCTTGTACTATGTATAGGAGCATTAACTGTGTTGCTCTCAAGTACCCCTTATAATGAGGTAATCCCAGTCTGCCTTCTTCTGTTGGAAGAATCAGCTTATTCCACTTGATTCTTGCCAACTTCCCCTCCCAAATAAAATCCTTTGGCTCTTTATTAATTGACATCCAGAATGTCTCCTCTTGTTGATAAAAACATGCCTGACCTGTGTATAAGACTAAAAGTGCTAAAAACATTTTAATTGCTTGTGCCTTTTATTGTTTCAGTTGAGCTGATATACTACATCAGTGTTTAATTTATTTTAGCCAGGTCTGTGTGCAGTTGCCTTATACTTTCCTCTAGGTTACTGGAAGTCATGTCTGGAGCTTACACTGTTTTTTGCTGAACAGTTACAGTACTTTTCCCAGTCAGTGTTATTTTTGTCACCTTTTGCAGCTGATTTTCCTTCAGGTCCTCTGTATTTCTTTTTTCCCTTACTAGCCAGTTACTGAAATTTACCCAGAAATCTAGGTCTACTGGTGTTCTCTGCTAAGTTTCTGTTTTCACACTGGGAGAGCTAGAATTAAGCTGTTACTCAATGTGCAGCCATCTTGGAAGTCCAGTGGGTTATAGTTTGTGTTATTTAATGAAAGTAAACATTTTTGAAGAAAATGCCCCACTGATCTGTGTATGACTTATGCTAAAAGTAGTATCTGGATGAGTGAGTACATTGGTGTGAAGCCAGAAAAATTAGTGCATTGCTTGCAAGGAAAGTCAAAGGAAGAAATTCACAAACTGTAATACTGTGTGTGTGTGTGTGAAGTTTACCTTGTATTTATTGTACTTGATTATAAGCATAGAGTTCTGCATATTTTCAGTGCATCATTATTCCAAATTTATTAGTTTAATTGCTGTACACTTTACTTTTGGAGTGGGTGTACCTCCTTCTTCATGAGGAGGGTTCAGCTGCTAATGGTCTGTAACAAGACAAACCTTCCGTTTCCAAACAAAATAAATGCAATAAATGAAGAAATGGATGCAAGTGTCAGAATCAAAGATTATTGTTATAGAAGTGACATACACAAATGCATCAGACGTCACCCTTGCAACTTCCCAGAATGCAAATGTACTTTTCTATATGATTAAGTACCTTCTGCAGAGAAAGCTAATGAAAATTATTTACTTGTATCACTATCACAGCTAGAATGTAAAATACTTCAGTAGACTCAAGGTTTTGTTTGATGTGATATTAATATGCGATATTGTATATATATTGTTAGAGTAAACTTTTTTATGTAAGCAAATTGATTTATGTAAAGTATTAGTATAAACAATGTAAAGAAATGCACAATTTAATATATATGTACTGTATTTGATATATATACACACACACACACACATATATATATATATATATATATATATATATATATATATATATATATATATAGCGTAAAGTGTAAAGCATTAGTATAATGCATGTTGGTCACAGTGGTATGCATTCCTGGCATCCATAGGCTTACCTTTCCAGACTGTTCTACACTGCTGTACACTATTCTACACTTTTCTTTATGGGTAGCATAGTGCTGCTGCGAGAGTTCCAGAATGTGGTGCTTGTTCCATTGACAACATAGGCTTACCCTTCTAGACTGTTCTGTACTGCTCTATAAATAAGTGAGGAGACTGACTGAAGAAGAAGTAATTTTCTGACGAAATTTCGTCAGCAAAAACAAGAGATGGAAGGCAGGTTGCCAGTTGGGCATTTAGGCAAGGACATCAGCCCAGCAATAACTTTACAATAAGAGACTCTAAAGCATTTATGTTGCAAAAGATAATTAAGTCTCCACAGAGAGTATTTTAAAGTCAGTCAGTTAATGCTTATTTGTGGCTTAACTGAAATAAATATACTGACTCAAACCTAGACAGATAAAGTCTGTTTCCGTTTTTGGCTCTTGCTACTTTAATAGTGGTTAAGACAGAACAGTTTTGAAATACATACTCGCAAAGTTTCACAGTCACCAGTAAATCTTTGAAATACTCATACATTTTAAATATTGACATCAACATCTAGTTCGACATATTGGTCATCAAAGTAGTGCCATTTCGTGCTTCTCCCAGATGAAAAGGGTGAACAAGACATAGTTTTAAGCAACTACTTTTCAGCGATCACAAAATTATCTGATAGACAAAGACTTTTCTCGGGATTTTCCAGTTTCCAGCTTGATCACCTGGTGACTGTTAACAGCTCGTGGTAAGCCTTTTTCTGTCACAACATGGATGCCGTTAGAGACTTATGCGTAAAGTGTCCACATGTAGTCAGTATATATGTTACGTTATAAATATATATGGGATTTTTTTTATGAAATGGTATATTAATCAAGTAAAATGCAGACTTTTTAAATGTAGTAAAGTTGATTTTTCATGTTTTGCTAAGATTGTGATAGGTTTTGATCAGTATGTACAAAAATCAAAATCACTACCTACATGTGTACAATGTAAGTACCACTACATTATACTGTCAGGATGTGTTACTATACTTAAGAGTATCTGTCAGAAGTTTCAGGGTAACATGCAGTTACCAGAAACACAATCAGATGCTGCAGTTTAGTGATAACACCAACTAAACCATTGAAAGATACTCAGGAATATAACACACAATATTGGGATTTTCAGGCTCCAATTCTAACTCTTTTATTTGAACAGTATTGTTTGGAATGGTCAGAGGCAACTAAAGTTGAAGGGAAAACAGGTGGCACAGTAGCAAAGTTATTGTGCCTTGGAGATTATTTTAAGGGGTGTATGTTATTCAGGGTACGATTTAATGGCTACTTCCATGCATCAGAGACATAGGTGTTAGACCATAGATGAATTTCTGATTTTCTATCCGTATGTATGTCTGCATATAGAGGGTTTACTGTCACAGTCATGAAATCTATAATCCTGAGACCATAATATTGAAAGACCAAAATGCTGAAGACCACAATGTCTAAAAATCTCAAATACTGAATCCTTCTACCAGTACGAATCCAGAAACGAGTGCTAACATAGGTCCTGCAGGGGAGGGTATGGCCCAGGAACAAATGCTAACATGGGTCCTGCAGGGGAGGGTATGGACCCAGGAACAAATGCTAACATGGGTCCTGCAGGGGAGGGTGTGGACCCAGGAACAAGTGCTAACATGGTCCTGCATGGGAGGGTGTGGATCCAGCAATAAGTGCGCTCATGGGCCCTGCAGGGGAGGGTGTGGACCCCGGAATGCAAGATAACATGGGTCTTGCAGGGGAGGGTGGGGATCCAGCAATAAGTGCCAATATGGGTCCTGCAGGTGAGGGTGTGGACCCAGGAACAAGTGCTAACATGGTCCTGCAGGTGAGGGTGTAGACCCAGCAATGAGTGTTGACATGGGTCATGAAAGGGTGAGTGTGGACCCAGGAATGAGTGCTAACAAGAGTCCTGCAGGGGAGAGTGTGGACCCAGCAAATGAGTGCTAACACGAGTCCTACAGAACAGGGCAAATCCAGGAGTTTGATATTGTGGTTTTCAGTGTTTTGGTCTTTCAAAATTATGGTCTCAGGATTATGGGTTTCAAGATTATAACAGTAAACCTTTCCTTCTGAATTTATAGTGCTTGGCAATACAATAGCAGATTATTGTTTCACCTATTGGCTTTTGAACTAAATAAAAAGGTAATGAGTGTTTTATATATGTACATATTTGATATACTGACTTGGACTAAGTAAGCTGATACAAAATATGACTGTTGTGTATATATATGTACATATCTGATACACATTTATATTTGTGTGGATTATGTATATAGAATACTCTACTTAACTATAATATCTGCAGATATGATACGGTATTATTTACAATTGTTCAACTGCATTATGATACTCAATTGTATACAAATATTTATTTATATTTTAATTTATTTATTAATTAATTGTTTGTTTGCCTGTTTGTTGCTAACCATTTATTTGTTAACCTGTTGGGCAGGATGGTCCTTTTTCCACTTTCAGCCATAACAAAGGTGACAGGCACAATTACAGACCTGCATATAAAACTGAAGACATTGTGAATACAAATTTATATACTTGCATACAATAGTGTTTATATTGCCTTAATGTAATTGTGAATACATTTCCAGAATAGCCAATGCTGCAAAGTACAACTGTCAAAAAGCATTCAGAACATTTTGCATGTGACATATTAGAGTATACACTCATATTCTGGGAAGAAAGAAAGGATAAGACAACTTAACCTATTTAACCTGGTGGACTTTTTCCTACCTGGACCTGGCCAAAAAGTTTTACAAAATATCTGACTTGGGCATTGTAGATAAACTTACAATATTAGGCATAAACTCTTATGTCACCCAATGGATAGCCAGTTGGCTCACTGGTAGAATGCAAGAAGTTAGGATAGGGGATCCACCTTCAAAGAGGTCAGTAACTAGTAGAGACCCAATGGGATTAGTACTGAAGCCTCTTCATTTTGGCATCTACTTCTCTGAAGTCAGAGCAAATGTAAAGGCCTCTGACTGACAAAGTATGCAGACAACTACAAACTTGGTGTAGTCACCAAGTCCCCTAAAGACACAGATACCCTTCAAGAGTACCCAATGCAGACAAACAACTGTTGCCAGAGATACGGATTAAAACTCAGTGTGAAAAAATGCATAACAGTACCCTTTGGAAAGACATCTACCCCTGGAAATTTCCACATTGATAATACACCCCTGGATCTGGAAACACATTAGAAATACACAGTTTAAGGACATAAGCCTTGTCTGTGACATAAATGGGACATATTGGAGGGACAGGTATATGTCTCAAAAATTAACTCCTTCTCTAAAACATGCTTCCCATCCATGTGAAGCAAAGCTCATCACTAACCCTATTCGAATATAACGAATATAACTTGGAACATTGGATAGGAAATTGCACATTTCCCCCTGGTTTGTCATCTATCTCCATAGAAGAGAGGGGCAGCCTGAACATTTGATGTGCACAAGCCTATTTATTGTACATGTAAAATTCCTTGGGGTATTGACACATGTCAGCAATATTTTGTTAAATTTCATGTAAGCTTGGCTAGACTAAAATGGGTCTTGGGCTGACAGCCTAGTAACCACCTATGAACCTATATAAAAGAACTATAGGAATATATATATAAATATATATATATATATATATATATATTTGCATATAAATAATATTTTCAGGTTTGGTGTGTTTAGTTTAAGCAGTGCTCCACAAGAGAAAATGGTTTAAGGCATTTCTACAGTACAAGGCTATGTTATTAGTGTAATCTTTGTCTATGTAGGAACATTTAGGTGCTTGGTAAATTTTCATCTAAAAGACTTATAGTGTGTCAGTTGTTCTTCATTTTTTGTTAACTGGTTCCAGTTTGATGGAACAATTTTACTAAAATATCTTTCTCCAAGAGCAAGACTGAAAAGTGGATGAACCATAATAAGGACATTGTTCTCTTGGTTTTGGAGTGAGTAAACTGAGTGTAGATCTGCAGTTTGCATCACAAGCAGAGGCAGTGGTGTTCATATAGAATTTTGTAGAAATGGGGGTAGAAGTAGCATGGATTGGGCAGGGGTGGACAGACAGCCTTTTGAAATGTGATTCTCCTTCCTAGGAGATAATTTAGAACAAATCTACATATTGCATTCATATGTTTCAGTTTGGTACTATGCAAAAATGAAGTGAAACCGTGGGGAGGGCATACTCCAGTTTAGGTATGAATGCATTTTTAGACAGTGCTCTTCTGACATCAGGGTAAGAAGTTTAGAAAAGGAATATCTAGCCTTAAGTTGGTTGTTAATATTTTTTTACAATGGTTTTAAATATTTCTTATAGTGTACTACTGTCTTATGCCAATTGGTCTGGGTCTTGGTTGAAAAGGTTCCCTGTACAAGTCCACATACCCGGTTAACAAAGGTCAAGAAAGAAAGAAATGATAGCCTGTATGATTTATGGTGCATTCCATTTTGAATATCTTTCCCAGCATTTTTAAACACCTTTATTATATTATCACTTAAGATATAGGCACGCATACATTAATAGAAAGGAAAACAAATCATATTAACGTTTTTTTTTATTTGCATACATTATACATTACATGTATGTTTTCTTTCTTAACAGTAACTCTCATTTTCTCCCCAGTCCTCCACTGAAAATGGGACCCATGCCCAGTCAGACTTTCCTGGAAAACAAATGTAAAATGAATAGATAAATAAATAATGAATTTAGCCCAACATTACATAAATTGCTGAATTCCTACCTTCCCTGAAACCTCATGCCTCCTGAACATTAGCCTACATGCATTGCTCTCACAAATTCCATTTATTTATGAGTAATTTACTCCTTCCCTTTCTAAAGATCTGATTTCCAATTCTTTTATCTCTTTTATAACATTCAATACTTCAAATACAGTTGGTTTAGATTTTGATTTCCATTTTGTAGTAATTGCTTTTTTGGCAGCCAGAAGAATTAAACTTAACAATGCCTTACTATGTCTAGGCAAATCAGATCATGCTCAAAAGATTAATTTCCTTAGTTACAGCCATTTGATCCTCCAATATTTCTGACTAAGTCACTCTGAATACTAAAGCTGTTATAATTACCTGGATTCATCCATTTAAAATAGTCAGTTTTCACTTTTTTATAGTAATTTATTTTATTTACATTTTTGTTTGCATCATCTTTCTTGTTACCTTTTGGTACAGGCACCAACTTTATGTTATTGTGTATTGCCAACACCTTTGGTGATGTAGGCAACACAGTATAACAACCCTGATTGTTTTCCTCACTTACAAAGTTTTTGTTGTACATTATAAATATGTAATAAAAGGTGGCGCACATATTGTAAAGTACACTAACTAGAAGCCTCTAGTTAGATAAATTACAATGTACCAAGCATATCTTAATTAGGATGGCATTACTTTCTTTGCTGTGTCACTTGTACCTTTCTTATTTCATTCATATGCTAGTAGACAGGAAACATAATACCTTAAACTGGTTGTAATGCTTTCCTCTCAAAAACTGATTTCTGCATTATGGCTGATGTGGCCTAAGCTGGGCTAAACCAAAGGCCATGGAGGGGGGTTAAGTATTGGGCACACAAGATTTGAGCAACAACATACAGCATATGGTCAGCTGAAAGGTACACTAAGTGGAGCAAAAAACAGGTCACTGTCATGTAAATAAGGCCAATTTTCCCTTAAGAGAGCTAGATGTAATACGACAATAAATGCCAATCTTCACAAATGCTTCTTACAGTAAGCAGCTCAGAATGCACACTTCTATATTAGATCAGCTTCACAATATACATACATGCATGCATACATACACATATATATATATATATATATATATATATATATATATAGATATATACACACACTATATATATATATATATATATATATATATATATATATATATATATATTAAAATAATTTAATTTTGACACTGGAAGATGCGTTAAGGGCTTGTTGTCATGTTCCCTAAGCTGTCATTTGCCTTCTTCTTAGTCTTGGATCCATGGAAAATTTAAAGCCAACTGAAAATTCCTGCTGCCAGACTCTACCATCAGTTGCCATTTTTAGATTTTCAATACTTTCAATATAAAATTATTTCTTTTTCACATTTAAAGTCTCATATTTTGCCTTCTACACATTGTTTTCTCTTTTGCACTCCAATGTGTACTATCAATGTGTTTTTTGTAGCATTTCTTCTATTTCTGCCTTGAGATGACAACACAAAGTCCACAAGTCTACCAACATCTAAAGCTATAAGTTAATTTCTCTGAAAACTATAAACTGGATTCTACATTTTTTTGCTTCTTTTTTTTTCCACTCAGCTTCAGTCATAGTTTTCAACCTTCCATCTTCAAAATGAAGAACTCTAGCCCTCATAATGAGGAGCAAATGGACAAAATGTGGAACACATACAAACGGCTTACTAACAACTTCAACTAGGAAGGTCATAGGATGGTTAAAATATGCTGTTTTTACTTATAAAGAAGATCTTTTAATGCATTAATATGATTCATTTATATTTACCATGGATTTCACTTAAAAAATTCCTAACACTGAATGTGTGACAGACTCTTTCAATGTGGAACTTCAAGGAACATGAACTTTTTAAGACCCCAAATGAGATACGTTCCTTGTAATGAGATACACTTGAGAGGTATGGCTTCAGTGGCTATCAACCTCCCCTGTCTCAGCTACTCCATTCAGCCCATTCATTCTTCCAGAAGATGAGAGGCCTATGACCCAGTCTTCTAGGGTGAAAGCCAAGCAGCAAAGAGCAGCGACATCCCCCATCTGAGAACAAGGGAATTTGTAGTTCTTAGCCTAAACCCTTCTGTGCATGTCTATAACTGTCCTAGAATTTGGCATGCAATGGGCATGTGTGAGGATGTGTCATTTGCTTCACTATGTGTTGTAGCCCCTTAGGACTGCCCTGACTCCCATGAAGCTGACACTGGAATCTCTGGTCTTGCCCAGCCCTCTCCCTAAAAGACAGGTAAGCCAGCAAAGGCATCAGTCTCACCCTTTTGTCCAAGCTAGCTCCAGCAGTTGCCACTGGAAATGGCTACCTACATATGCAGAGCAAACTGACTTTGTGACATACAGTGTAAAAACATGACTGAGCAATTGGAATTGTATGACATAAGGACTATAAGTGAGAAAAAAGATTAAAATAAAGAAGGAAATTATTAAAAATAAAAATAAAACCACAGAAAACTGTATGGTATCTAATAAGGTACTTGGTAATAAACACACAGGCAGCAGGGTACATATACTTGTTTCACAGATCTAAGCTTAGTAACACACTTATACTTCAGCTCTGTGCATCTGCAACTGTGAATTACAGCTAATCCTACTAAGACTATCCTTTATTGCACAATGCAGATGACATCGTGTCTACCCATTCAGAAATGTTTTGCAAAAATGCACTTTGCTTGTATATTTTCTAAATAATGACCACAGTGCTACCCTTTAACTATGTTAAATATGTTAAATTATTTTACTTTCTTTTTCCTTTTGCTCTTTCACTGAAGAGCAGACGGGACGGGCAGAGAGCATGTAAAGCAGCGGACCTTTTTTATTTTATTACAGAGAGTTCAGCACATCAGTGCTTTGTGTGGGACAAGCCAAGGCTTTCTATAGTTTAAAAACAAAATTTTCAGGTTTGCTCTTCCGGTGTAGAGCTTGGGCAGGGAGTTGCTGTGTACATGTCATCGAGAGGCCTTTTTTCCTCCTCCAATGAACAGATGCAGGAGGCGGGTGTATCTGGCTTGGAGAGCCAGTCTTTTTTTTTTTTGCTCTTCCAATGAAGAGCTGGGGTACAGAGGAGGTACATATTTAACAGGTTGGACTAATGAGAATATCAGATCAGAAGCTCAAGAAGGAGCTCTAGGACATGGCTGATGGCAGATAGTTGTGGGGAAATCAAAACATTCAAAAGAAAAAAACATTGTGCAATTCACCAGCATGTGTTTAAAAGAATGTTACTGTTATTACAGAAATACAACTTACACACTCAAAATAAATCTGGTAAATTAATGAACATGGCTGACATTCTAAGTAAAACACATCTAAACAAGTGCAAAAAAGATTTGCTGGAAAAAGACAATAGTGCTGCAGATAGTGTCATAATTGCCAGTGTTAGCAGTAAAATTACCAGAGCTAAAAGCATGAACAAGAGATGACTTTGAACTTCAATCGCTTTGTGATGCCATTTTGACAGGATGGCTAGACAATGTAAAATCATAACATCCTCTCATCAAATCATATTTTTCATATAAAATTGAACTTTCATGTAGGAAAAAAAGATGCACTTTCATGTATTCAAAGTTTGCTGATTAAAGGTAACAGTATTATCATTCCTACTCAACAAATTGAAAGTACGCTGTCTAAGATACATGCATCCTAACGCAGTATAACTAACGGAAAGTAAACAGCTTGTAGTATCACGTGATGTGAAAACAGAGTAGGTAGGACAAAATTATAAAGTTTGTACTATGCTCTAAAATCAAAACTGGAATGAGAAACTTAGACCTCATGATAATATTCACAAAGTATATGTACTATTAAAATTTCTGTTTCTCCTCAAATACTGCAGTGTTTTCAATATTTTGCAAACTACTTGTATTTACCTTTCTTTGAATTCTTGTTTCATCATTATAATTTTTTTTTTTTACATTTTTTTGCCAAGAACACCTTCTTGCAACTCTGTACTCATCTCTGTTCTTCATGTTTGATGTGCTGACTGAAACTGAGAAGGGTAAACCTGGATCAGTGTTACCCTAGTTAACCAAATGAAAATTAATACGCAAAAAAATAAATAAATAAGGCTGAAATTAGGGAATGGTCTGCTCCAGCATAAAAACACACATTTTCAAATACGTGTTGACTTATATATTTTTTAAAGATATGCAATGACATGATACTACAAGTTAGTCTGTTATTTCTACCCTAAAATCTGTTTCTGCAAGGTATGGAATACCTGAAGAAGTCATATCTGGCAGCGGCTCTCAGTCGATGAATCAGTTATTTCATAATTAGGTCAAACAATGGGAATTAAAACAAGTTAGTCCAAATCCTTGATATCCTGACTTGAACTGACAAGTACAAAGAATCTTATAAAACATGAAAAATATCTTTTAAGAAATAGAAGTACTGTCAGTAAATTATTACTTATCCATTCCAGAGTACAGAACCACTCCATTACCATCAGTTGGATTGTCTCCAGCACATTTAGTCATGGCTTGTTGTCTTAAATTCAAAATAGCTACGTCTTTATACCAGAAAGTACACAAGCTGTAACAGAATTATTACAGAGCGGCAAGAAAACCATAATTCTGCTATAATAAGAAAGGCTAAGAAACAGGAAAAAGTAGGAATAAGTCACGATTTAAGTTAGTCTCAGAGATAAATTGGAAGTGCAAGCAACTATGGTTTGCCCATTGTGATTCTCCTAGATCTTAGCATGTGTAACACTCAGATATATGAAAATTCACCACAGAAACAGAAGGTGCTTGTCTAGAAAACCAGTTGTGCAGATATAACCAAATGTTTCATTGCCAAAGTGGGACTCAAAGATGATTATTTTTGGAGCCTTTTAAAATCACTGTCTCAAGTGTCTGGTCCTGACTTTAATGTGGATTCTCCTGTACACCAGGATATCGCACAGGGTGAGCTACCTCTCAGACCCAAGTTATTACTGCTGTTAATTTAAGCAGAAGCAATAAAATTGGTGACTGTATTAAACTTGATGTCATTGTAAGTACTCTAGATTTGGAAGGTTGCACTTAGCCGAATGGTATTTTCATGATGTTTTCATTTGTTTCAGTACAATAATCCTATGACTAGTTGTATAGAGATAGGCTATAGTTGTTCTTTAATGTCCCAGATGTAATGTGTAAATATTACATGCATATATATTTCTAAAGTAGAGGGGATATCACATAAAGTGTGCATGAATGGATCACTGCTACTTTAAGGGAGTTAATGATAAGGGGCCAGTGGGTCATGTGATCACTGACTGAATGTCAGACTTCAGTTAAACCTTCTGTGAGTTAGCAATTGAGGATGTACACATCTCAGCATATATTTCAGCATATAATCCTGAAATCAGTGCACGCATATGACAGACACTTTGCAGGATGGGGCATGATTTCAATGAGTGCAGCCTGGAAAAGGGAGATATTTGCAAGCATATACCTCTGAACTGTTATGATTTAGTCACAGCACTTTGACTTTTGCCTCCTATTCAGTTTAGCTGTTTGGAGACTTACTGCTTTTCTGTTGTTTTAAAGGGGCATAGATTAATAAGTAAGTGAACAAAGATTCCAAAATGATCCCTTATCACTAACTGTATTATATCGAGTCTAGTATTTGAACATCTTCCTGCTTGAAAAATAAGAAAATGCTTTGCTTTGTGATTTCTGCTGATTTTGAAATGTACCATGATTTTTAAGAACCGTGTCCTTAAATTCAAAATGCAGCTGCACTTTATACATCTCAACATCTCTGATTTTGCCTCATATTTTTGCTCTGTCACTCATGAAATATTTGATTTTCTGATAAATCTCTGAGGATTATAATCAGTCAGTAATGCTAGAAGTTAGAGTTCCATACTTTCACAACAACAAAGGGGACATCCACAACTGTGGGCAGTACAGAAGCATCGTACTCCTATCACATTGCATGAAGGTTCTGGACAGGATGATTGATAAACGGATACGCAGAGTAGTAGATAAAACGGTAGATGAGCAGTTCGGATTTGGGTCAGGATGCAGCAAAACTGATTTGATGATTGCAGAGAGACAGATAGTTTAGAAGAAGCTAGAGATGAGGAAAGAGTCCAACTGGAAATTCCTAGACTTGGAGAAAGCATATAACAAGGTCCCAAGAAAGCTGATTTGGGCAGTACAGTGGTGGTTTAAAGTCCCCGAAACATTGACAGAATTAGTGTAAGCTATGTACAAGGACCCAATGACTCAAGTATGAACAGTGTTCAGTTTCACAGAAGGGGTCCCTGTGGGAGTGGGTGTGCACCAGGGTTCAGCTCTGAGCCCACTGCTGTTCATATTGCTGATGTACTACAATAACAAACAGGTTGGAGGGGACAGATCAACAAATCTGCTGTATGCACACAATGTGGCATTACAGGCAGGCTCTGAGCAAGAACTTCAGCAAAGGATATGGGAATGGAATGCAAAACTGAAGGCCCATAGGATGAAACAAAGCACAGATAAGGCAGTGGTAATGGCAGCAAATTAGGAAAAGAGGAGAAGCTGATAACTGAGATGAAAGGAAAGATAGTGGAACAGATAAACAGCTTCAACTATCTGGCAGGGGTGATTGAGGAGAAGGTAAGTCTGAATGAAGAGGTCAAAGCTGAATCAGAGGGGCTGCAGCCAACTAGCATAGAGTGCCAGGTGTAGTCTATGACAGAAGAATGCCAAAGAAGCTGAAAAGTAAGGTGTACAAGACAGTGGTGCGACCAGTACAACTGCATGGTACAGAAACCTGGGCATTAAAGGCAGAGCAGATGATAAAGCTAGAGGTGATGGAAATTAAGTGCCCAAGAAAGGTGTTAGGATGCACACTGTGGAACAGACCCAAATATATTTCAACTATTTATTCCACAGATGTTATACTGCCTTATTGGCTAGTTAGGATATGCAGGAAAAAGGAATGTCAATCATTAAGACTGAATTTCTTGCCTTAGTCATGGTTCTTGTTCATGTCAGCCTTAGAAAAGGTTGTTAAAAAATTCCACCTCAAAGCAGGGGAAACCCCATGGATTTTGTGAGCTGCTAGGTCCCCAGACTCACTGCTTAATCTAATTATTTCCTTCACAGTTGTTAAGGTGCGGTCATGCCCAGTTTTAGTGTACTGAAAGAACAGAAGAAAAAGATGAAGAGAAAGAAAATGTGAGAAAAGGTTGGAAAAAAAAGCATTCTGGATAGTGTGGGGATGCCATGATGGGTGGGGATACTGGAGGATGTGTGTGGGGAGGGAGCAGTGAGCAGCTGGCAGGGGGGCACCATGGAGTCCTTCAGCTATGGTGCCATTTCATCTAAGGCAAGTGCCAAGTACAGCCAACTAACTACTGCTTCCATATTGTGCCCCAGCAATGAAAGGAATTTGATGTTGTTGTGGACTGAACACTTCCATTATGTTAATTACATTACATTAAGTGTGGCAGTAGCAGGCATGAATTTTCCATTTGGGGAATAGCTGCATTTTTGTGTGTGTGTTTCTGTCCTGGAAGCATTTTTTTGCTACTGTTTAATGAAAATAAATGTCACGCTACTTAACAGCATGTGATGTAGCTGTTTGTTTGGATGGGATCTCCAGGATGAACTTTGAGGAGCTATCACCGAGTGTCATTTATTTTTATCTGGAGATGGAGAAATCATACAAGAGAAAAGAGATGCTTTTGATGTGATTTTCTGTTATGCGGTTAGTGTTATATTGACATTTCTTATCTTTCAAGTAAATCTTGTACTGATTATGGTTAGGCAGATGGAACCAGTCAGTTTTGCTTCTTACTCTTTTTAAGGTTAAGTCATCTTTAAGAATAACCAAGTTCAAATCCATTTTCTCAATTGTCTGATGATATAACACATTCCCGAGGCTTTCTTTTTTGCTCCACATTTCTGTTTCAGCAGTTTACATTATTTTTCAATGCTGTGCTTTCTCAAATAATTTTAGGCAAGACTATTCAATTTTGTACCAATGTATATCATGTGACTTGGGACATACAGCAAGCAAAAGTGTCCTAATTTTAGAAAAACAGAATATATATTTCTGGTTGCAGTTATGGTCTCAATGATAATAATAATAATAATAATAATAATATGGATGCTATAAATAGTTTTGGTGTTTCATATTAACTGGCATACTGCAGGTTGGTAGGTTTATGTATCCCTGTTATGAATATAGAATATTTTTGCATTTATTACAACTTTTCACTGTCTGCCCAGCTTGGCTGTGCCTCAGGTCTTCAAAAATTCCAGGCTGTCTCTCCTCTAATTATCAGCATTTCTCCTCCCTTCTACTCCATGAACATATTAATAGGACAAGGGTAGCCACCCCATTTCTTATTACTATGCAGTCTAAACACTTGTGATTGACTGCAATGCTTTACCTGCAATCTCTAGTCATATGACTAGAGACTTCCACAAGCTGCAGACGTTAATGTTAATGGTTAGTTTTCTATTTCTGGTATGTGTTTTTGTTTGACTTCTGTTAGAAAATCAAACAGAATGTTATCAGCACAGACATAGCTTTCAGCTGTTCCTGACTGCATCTTATAAAATGTGTGGTCTGTTCCTTGTAAAAGTATAATATACTGCAGTACCTAAATAATGAGAGACATTTTAGTTTCGGACTTCATGTCCTTCAGGAAAATGCATGCTAGTGTAAAACCGCTTGTTACAGCAACTTTCTAAGTACCAGGAGCAACAGTTAAAATCTGCCCGATTCTTGAAGTATTTTTATCTTTGTCCCCAATTCTTTGTAATTCTTGCAGAAAGAGATCAAAAACTGCAATGACAATGTTCTCAACTGTCCTTTATTTTTGCCTCCTATTTTAAGTTTGAGCCTGATAAAATTTGTTGCTGCCTGGCATATTCTTGAGGACTGTAGTCACTAAATAATGACAGGCATTTGAGACTGAGATTTCATATCCCTTCTGAAAATACATGCTAATCTAGCAACTCTAAGTATATAAGAGCACTATTTAAAAATTGTCCCTGCTTTTAAACCTTTGTTCCTCATATTTTTTTTTTAGATCTGTTCCTGTGTCTAGAACTAAGAGGCTGAGAGCTGTGTGTGTGTAGTGAACAAGTGGCAATATAGTAAACATTGCCCACTGCAGAATACGCCATGTACATTTTTATTCACTTTTCCTGCGATTAATATGGGGGGAGGGTACCCTGCAGCGGAAGAAACTTCAAAAATATTACCATGGCTATTTCTTGATGACTAGAAGTGAGTATCTGCTTGAGGGGCAACTGGTGAATGAAAGCAAAGGACAGTTAGGGTGATTGCAGTAACCTGATTGTTGCTGTGGATTGTTGGATGCTTTAACGGGGCATATTGATTGAAAGCTACAAATTGAATTATATTTCTGTAATTGTTTGCTTCACTTTTTCTGGCAAGAGGCCAGATATATCTGTGGGTAATGGCGCAGTAGTTACTTGACACTTTCCGCAAGCAGTAAACTTACTACTTATGCTGTTTGAATTGTTCTGATTCTACCGCTAAAGTTCGGCAAGCCTGGGATTTTTTTTTTTTTTTTTATTTATACAAAGACCTGAGCCAGAGCTGAGTCAAGAGGTCTGGCTTGGCTCTTAGATCCTACTATCAGCCAAGTCAGAGAAGAGAATTGAAGCAGCATCTTAGTTAAAAAATAATTCTGGAAACCTAGAGAAGATTTAAGAAAACACAACACTACAATTACAGTCAAACACACATTGACATTGTTGACATTCATTGAAATGAATGAATGCTGACAGTGTGACAGTATATCGATTATCTTCCTAGCAGCTTGTACCCAGCCACCTCCTTCACTGTGCCTAAGCTACAGGTTTGCTGCCAAGAAAAATGTGGAAAATATTATAATAAGACCAACATAGGTTTAAAGGTTCATAGATGTGTTCTAGGCTAATGGCCCTGGAGCCTTTACAAGCCTAGTCCATAGGATTACCCTGACATCGTGCCACCCAACCTTAGTTCCCAGTGCCTCTGTCAGGTAGAGCCACTGGAGTGATCCCCAGGGTGAATTTTCTATTTCACATCCACTCATCAATATTTCTCTTGAAGAGGGCCAGTGAGGTGCTTTGCTTGACATGTATGGGAAGTCTATTCCATAGCATGGGCAGTCTCTGGGTTATGAACCTGTCCCTCCAGCACGTTCTGTTGATTGTGGTAATGAGATTGAGGTCTCTGGAGTATGTAGTGCAAAGGGACTGGGATTTCTTTAGATGTAGCATTTCTAACAGAGAAAAGGTCAGACATGGCTTTGTAAGTCAAGCAGAGATCGCCTCTAAGTAGGCGATATGAGACAGAGGATAGTTGGAATTTTTTGAGTCTGTCCATATAGGACAAGTGTTTAAGGCCTAGGATCCTCTTTGTGAGGTACTTTTGCAGCCTCTTCAGTTGTTGCAGGTGTCTAGTGAGGTACATGCCAAATGGGGCATTGTACTTGATGACTGGCCTAATGAGGGAAGAGTAGAGGGAGACAATGACAATGGCCTCTTTCTTCCTGGATGCAAAACCCTTAGTAATGAGATGTGCCACATAGAAGGGCTTTCTGACCACAGTGGCAGTGTGGTGATCAAAAGAGAGGTTGATGTCAACCTGTGTTCCCAAATCTCTCGTAACGCCTTTTGTGTTCAGTGGACTACCATCGATGTGGTAATTCATGGGAACCAGGTTTTTCTCAAAGGGGATGACGACACATTTTTTGGCATTGAGCTTAAGGCAATGGTTCTGACACCAGTCGTTGGTCTCAGTGAGACCTTTCTGTAGGATGTCAACATCACTTGGGGAGTTAATAATAGCTCCCAACTTGCAATCGTCTGCGAACTTTGTCAGCCATTGTCCCTTCGTGTTGGCTTGGACTTCAGAGAAATAGATACCAAACAGGAGAGGACCCAGGACCAAACCCTGTGGGACTCCACTCGTGACTGATCAGCAATATGATTTGGAGTCAGCTACTTTCACACTGTGGCTTCTATCTGTGAGCCAGTTTGCAACCCACCTGGTGATATAGGCGTTGATGTCTAGCTTAGTGAGTTTTTCTATGATTCCTGAGTGGGGTATGGTATCAAAGGCCTTGGCCAGATCAAGGTAGGCTGTATGAACCACCTTGTCTTCATCCATAGCTCTGGTGACTGACTCAAAGAAGTTGACCAAGTTGAGCAGACATGGTCTACCCTTCACAAAACCAAACAGCCTGGGATCCAGAGTTTGGAGATTCCCTGTATCCTTGTTTATTAGGTCCATGATGATGCATTCCATAGCTTTGCATATCAGACTCGTCAGGCTAATGAGGCGATAGTTCCCAGGGTCTGTAGTCGCTCCTCCTTTGTGGAGAGGGGTGACTGTAGCAGTGCACCATTTGGTAGGGACAAAGCCTGAGGTGAGGCTGTCACTGAACAGGGCACACAGGTGAGGTGCCAGTTCACTCTGTAGTTCATGTAGAGCACAGCCAGGGATATTGTCAGGTCCACAGAAGCTGTATTCTTGGTCTTGGACAGTGCTGTTTTAACCTGTGCAGCAGTAATACTGGGTGCCTGGCAATCTACTGGTATTGTGATTGGTCCTTTGGGGGGGGTAAAGTTGGCACTGAATCTGTCAGCCATTATATTGGCAATATTTGTTGGCTCGGTATAGGAGGTACCATTGTGCAGTATGCAGTTAAAAATGTTGCCTTGGCTAGCAGAAAAAAAATGTCTTCCCCCTTCTGGTCTAATTGTGATTTAGTGCACAGTAGTTTCACCACACTTTAGAAAGAATGGTCAAAAAACCCAGACATAAAAACTAGATACACTACCACATGGAACAACAAAAGCCTTGTGAAATGCCGGATTTGTTAGCTTTATGTAAGAAACCATATTTCAGTTTCTAAAGCCAGCCCACATTAATAAAAAAAGTCCTGTCCCTCTACTAAGTCTCATACAGACTGCTCAGAGGTGACCTGTGTCTGAAATACAAGACCATCTCAGACCCAGTCTTGATGGAGTTGCTGCATATCCGTAAGTCAAACTCCACTCGTGCAACTCACACGCAAGGTCTCAACCTGTTCTGTAACATTAATAGAACTTGTTGGCGGGACAGATTTCTGTCCCAAAGACTCCCCCATCTGTGGAATAGACTCCCTCTCCATGTCAAGCTGAGTACCTCTCTAGCCCTCTTTAAGTGGAACCTAGATGACTGGATGGGAAAAAGAAAATACACCCCTGGGATCCCACCTGTGTCCCTGCTTGACAGGGGAAACAGGTGCTGACTTTGTGGGAACATGGGTGAAATTCTTGGCTAGGCTTATAAGGGCCTCTGAGCCAATAGCCTAGTATCATCATATGAATCTATAAAAAAATAAGTATTCTTAATAACTTATTTAGGTACACAATACACACACTGTAGCAGTAATGTTCTGAGAAAATACACCACTTCTGTGAAGTTGCTATAAAATATAATAATAACACCCAACTTTGCTCTTTGATAGATACTGCCCTCCAAAAAACTGTATCAACTTTAACTGCTGTCATGTATTGTATGCTCCTGACATGATAGCCTCTTTCTGTACATTAATTTTTCACTGAGAAAAGAATGACAAATGTGAGAACTATACAAACATTTTGCTATTTCAGCTTAAGGTTGTTAAAATGCATATACTGCCCATGACAAGTCATAACATTCTTATTTGCCAGCAGTGATTACATGATGACCTTGTGCTTTCATGTACAAGATGCCTCCACACCCCTTCCCCAAAAAGGCAGCCCACTTCTGTGCATATCTATGATGCTTGATGGTGAGGAAAATGAAAGAAAAAATAAACTACTACTATAATAATATAGTAATTTCAACACGTTGCTCTTGAACACGACCACTCACCCCAAATATACAGTAAGCACCTCCGGTAGATTCATAGCACTGAGATAAAATCAGGGACAATTATAAGACTGGAGCTTACCTCAATAAAACAAAAAAAAATGCTTTCTATGCTCTTCTGATCTCTGTTTCTCTCCCTGAAACATATTCATCTCCCTTCTGTGGAAGCATGCAAGTACTCTGGATTTAAGGAAATAATGTTTCCCTCATTTTGAAAATGAGCTGTAAATCTTTTTACAAAATAATTGCCCAATTACAATGTCTTACAAAAGTATTTTCCCATGAAAAAATGTTTACATCTTGTTCCTTTTCAGTGGTGTGGCACTACCTTCTCTTGAATTCCAGCAACAACAATGCTTATATATGTAGACCGGACCTAATAGAAAGCACTCAGCCTGCATGTCTGCCCTGAATCAACAGTCAGCAGTTAGATGGAAAATAAAAAACAAGGCAAACCTTGACCTTGCAGCTATGGCTTGGTTCTTTCTTTACTCCTGAATATGTTGAATCATCAGCCCGAGCCAAGCTTAAAGTTGGGTTCTGGCTTGCCTACCTCTATATACTGCTATTCAGATATGGAAACAAACATTAAAGATGTCTTCATGTTTTAGGATTATAGCCATGGTTATAGTTATAGGATTATGGCCATGGTTACAGTTAGACTAGTGCTAGGGTTTTTGGTTTAGTGTTAGCGTTTTAGGATTAGGGTCAGTGTTTAGAGTTATGGGAACTTAATTAATAAGGTTATGTTTTGTAGGGGAACATCATAGGGAAACACACAATCTTTTGCTGCTTTTGCAGTAATTCGCAAGACAGTCCTAACTCATCTGATTAAGAATGTAAAAGAGTTACTCTGTATTGCTGCAATTAAGCAATACAGACAAAATTAACAGTACACACTTCCCATAGCACAATATAATTGTATTTATTTCTCTTAATTTTTTATTGCGGTAGATGAGGGATGGGGTGTTCTATAGCATCAAGTGGAAATATATTGGATTTCATTGTTAATTCACTACTGTTAACAATCACACATAAGAGGTGACTGCCAGACATGGCTGTCTGTTGGGGGCAGTCCATGGATGAAAGCAAAACACAATCATGATTCATGCAAAATAGCCAATGGTGTGGTTAGTTTGTAGAGTGCATGTATGTATGTATCCATCCAAGAGCAACTGCAATAATTGCCTCTTTCACTTTCCTTACAATCAGCCATCATAGATGTACACAGAAGACAGGTGTCTTTTTGTGGTACAGGGTGAAGAGGTATGCTGCACACAAAAGTACTAGGTTGTTATATGATCATTGTCAAGTAAAAATTATATATTTTGTTGTGAGGTCAGTGTGTGCGTCTTACAACAGCAAGTTGAAATATGTTGATGTGGCTGTTCTGATTTTCATTTTCTCCTGGTAAGACATCGAAAGCATACAGAATGTGGATATAATTTCCTGCATGCAGGTCATGTACAACAGCAAATAATTACAGGATCATTTCTGAATAACTGACTTAGTTTGTTGAGAGGACAGTATCTGTCAAAGAGCTACTAAGCCATTATACTGATAGGATTCCTTCAAAGTCAAAGGTAGTGCTTCCGCTCAGAAGGAACACATTTCACTAGGACAGTAAGTATGTGTTTTGTATCTCGGTATCCTATTAGTAACTCCTTATATTTTTGTGAACTGCCATCAGGAACTAACACATGGCCTCTTTTATATACAACCTAGAAGTGCTTTTGTTGTCAGTTTGTTGCTATGCTAATTTTCTACCTGGGTGATGTTTGATGTTTTCATAAAAGGCAATGGCCTTTTGTTGTAACAATCTAACACTATGCTTGGTTTCCACCTGGGAGCTATTTGACCTCTGCACAAAAGCCAGGGGCCTTTTGTTGTAACAATCAGACACTATGCTTGGTTTGCACATGGGAGCCATTTGACCTCTGCACAAAAGCCAGAGGGCTTTCCTTGTAACAATCTGACACTATGCTTGGTTTTCACATGGGGGTCTATTTGACCTCTGCACAAAATACAGAGTAAAACTGACTTCCAAAATATGTATGAACTCATTATGTCAGAAGTACAAATCCTGTATTGTTCATAATATTTTGATGCTATAAAGCAATATTGCCATTTAATGTTAGACAGAATTTAGGCCAGAAAGCCCTTTATTTTATAGAAGTTACTCTTGTCAGTTTAGAGTCATATGAAATTAAATGTGCAGTTCTCCAGCTGAGTACCATAATCAAAAGCTATCTGAAACATAAATATATAATCTTGGTATTATTTCAGACCTAAATGTGTTTCTGTAAAAAAGTGATTTTTTTTTTCATTCTTTGTATGTGTTATGGCATAAAAAACGTCAAATATTTGATTATTTCCCCTTAAAAGTCAAAATAGATCTGTTCCTTATGTCTTTCGGGGTAGGAGCCCAACTCGGCAAAGTTTTACAGCTAATTATGACAGAAACATTCTCTTCAAGATTTAGTGAATAAAATGTTGAACTGTTTTGGATGTAGGTCTTTAAACAGAAATAGCAAAAATAGCCAAAAACAATGCTCAGAGGGCAGACAGACTGAAAATGTTCAACAGTTAAGGGGTTGCTTATCCTATATTTATTGAGATCTATTGAAATTTTTGAAAAAAAAATCACTTCTACAAAGTATGTGTTTGTGCCACACAGAGGAGTTAAATCAAGCAATATAAACAATGATGTACAGAGCTAGAAGACATGAGTTTGTAGTGGGGGACAATGTTAGCTGCTGTTGTGACCCAAAACTGGTGTCTCAGTGCTTTGTTTCCCAGATCAGTGCACAGCTGGGAAGCCTTTTGTAGACATCTTGCAGTTTTTTCCTGTGCATGAATTTCTTCCAGGTATTCAGGTTTCCTTCTAAAGTCATGCCATAGATGATTTAGAAATCCTCCCAGTTATCAAAAGTTGTGCATGTCTGTATGTCTGTATGTGTGTGTGTGTGTGTGTGTGTGTGTGTGTGTGTGTGTGTGTGTGTGTGTGTGTGTGTGTCTTTGTGTGTGTATGTATCATTTTGTGTAAAACTGACTACTTTAATGTGAACATCCGTGATATGTATAACAGATCACAGGACTGCCTATCCCTGCCAATATCCACCCACAGACGGGGCTTCCTCTGTCAAGCAGGTCTAGGCCAGTAAAGTAGTAAAGCCAAAAGTAAATTTGTGAATACACATCCTATCATTCAGGTCCTGTTTGAAGGAAGATAATATATTACACTGCTTAATTTGCAGTGGAAATCTATTCTACATGTGGAGAAGGTGGTGCATCATGAATCTCTCTCGTTCTCTCTCTCTCTCTCTCTACCTTGTTTTATGTACCTGCTGGTGAAGATTAAGATACCTTGTTATGATATCTGTGAGACTATTTGATGCTTAGAGATACAAATGATCCTGGACCCACTGAGTCCCTAATGGCTCAGAAGGTAAGGCACAGATCTCCCGTCAGGTGTCTTTAAGACCCTAAATAAAGGGACAGTCCTTCCAGTCTTTTCTGATAGCTTAGGGTTTTTACACCAGTGATCTTAGCTAGGAACCTCTAGGGTCTTTCTAATTGTTTGATATGTCTAGTGAGGTACATCCTAAAGAGGGCATTGTATTTAATAATTGGCCTAATCAATGCTGGTCATAATGGGGGAATGACCTCTCTAGATCTGGGATTTTCCCCTTGGCAATCATTTGCACTAAGTAGAAGGGCTTTCTGACTACTATCATTACATGACGATCAAATGAGAGGAAGTTATCAGCCAAAGTAACAAGGTCTCTAACATCATTCTAATTTTGAAGTGGGGTATGTTCTATGCTTGGAGAGGGATGTTTTACCAAATGCTACTATATTACACTTTTAGCATTCAATATAAGCCTATTATTAAATCAGGTCTTTACAAATGTAAGTTTTTGTTGCTGGGCTTGGGTGTCAGAACGTGACTTGACAATGATCTCAGTTTACAGTCATCCACAAACTTTGCTAGCCAGAAGTCTTGGTTTGTGGTCTGATTGTCAGAAATGTAAATGCCAAACAAAAGAGGCCCCAGCACGAAGCCTGGTGGAACACCTGTGGTTATCTTCATACTCTTCGATGAGGTTCCTGCTACATGCACTATATAGGGTTCTAACATTTAGCCAATTTACTATCGACCTTGCCGCATTAGGATATATTTGTAAAGCACTTAACTTAGTAACTATGCTAGCTTGGAGTATAACGTCAAAGGCCTTGGCCATCTTAAAGTATGTCATGTATACAGCCTGGCCAGCTTGTGTACTCTTTAAAAGGAGTTAATCAGATTCAATAGATAGGATCTACCATTAACAAAGCCAAACTGCTGTAGGTCAAGACTTATAAGACCTTTAATGCCATAATTAATCAGATCAGTTATAATATGCTCCATGGCTTTCCATATGAGACTCTTAAGGCTGATGGGCTGGTAATTCCCAGCAGCAGTCATGGGCCCCCCTTCATGAGTAGTATCACCACTGCTGTGCACCAAACTTCAGGGATGAAGCCAGTGCCTAAATGCAGGTTAAATAAGGGAATAGCTCCAATGGGGCTTGCTTGGCACTATTATATAGCCAGTTATGTAGCAGGTCCTATAGAGAAGTATTTTTTGTCTTTGAGAGCACCTTTACTACAGGATCTTTGGTGATGATGGGTGGTCAGAGGTCTTCAGGAATATGTGGGTTTTGAATAGTTGTTTCAGGGGTGAAGTTGATAGTGAATTTGTTAGCTAGCATGTTGGCAATGTCTACTGGGTCAGAGTAGGTGGTGCCATCTTGAATAAGTTCCATTCAATGTTCAGCGTTATTTCTTAACTTCTTAAAGTGACTAAAGAACGGTCTGTAGTTGTCCTTAGCTTCAGATGCTAACCTCAATTCACAGGCTGCCTTAGTATTCCTAATATATTTTTTAAGCTTTCAGTCAATTTTCCAATGTTATCCTTGTTTTGTGGGTGCTTAGATCTGTTGTATACTTTAAAGAGTTTTTTTCTTCTTTTATTGTGGAGTTTATTTCTGCTGGAGAACCACCAGGTTGGTTTGCTTTTAAACTTCCCATTCTACTCAGATCTTGTAAATAATATTGATCCTATACTCCCTATCACTCTTCAAGAGGAACCTTGATGAGTGGATGGGTAACAGAAAGTTCACACCGGGGATCACACCAACAGCACTACTAGATAGGGGCCAAGGGTACTAGCTGCTAGTACAAGGGTCTAGGGAACTACTAAAGGGGCGGTGAATACCGCACAATGTGGCTGGGCTAATATATGCCTTCAGGCAGATAGCCCAGTACCAACCTATGAACCTATGAACCTATACATTCATCTAAGTGGCAATGAAATCTTTTGAATAGCTTTCTGCTGGGTGATATCTGGGGTTATGTTGGAACAAGTGAATCTTAAAATGTAATCACAAAATTTAATGAGATTTATACATTTGAAATCCATGAATTCTGAGATATTGCCATCTTCAGGTTTTAGGATCTAATGGTCAAGGTCAGTAGTTTATGATCTGACTTAACCCAGGGACAGATAGCAGAAGGTTTACCCAAACTAGCATTCTTCAAACTGCAAAACAGCTGCTTATCCTTGACCAAATAGAGTCCAGAACTGCTATACTGAAGAGCAAGTGACGATGACGTAATAAGAGCAAGTAGCCTTAGGATCCTGGAAAACAATATTCTCCTTTTGAGTAGTTTTCAATATATTGCTATTTTGTCACCCTATTCTAGTATCCTTGAAAGGTTAATCATTCAACAAATTAACTGTGTGTTTGGATACTTTTTATGTCCCTCCAAGTACTGTCATGACTTTGCTGGAGTTAACTGTAATTATGATGTTGACAAAAAAAACCACTTAAACTAGAGCTGTGATAATGGTGGTGTTTCTGTAGCTGCATTGTTTGGTTATTCAGAGCTTGTCTTATTTCTATAACTGAAGATGTTTGCATCATATTTCACAATTGCTTTATACAGGTAAAATGCTGATAGGATTAAAGACTTCTATGATAAACCGAGATGCTCCCAGCCCAGCTAGATAGAATTGTGCAAATAATTCTATGTCATTTGTGAATAGTAATATGATTTGTATGCTTGCCTTAAAAATGTAAGAAAACTATATGTTCTGTACTGAGCTTCAAGATTGTAACCACAGTGCACCCTGCTGGAAAAGAGCAGAAATGTGTATAAACTATATGTCAATGCAAATGTATGGTTTCATACTAGAAATTGGGACATACAGAGTTAACTTGAAAAACGCTAAGAAAATAAGCTGATAAGTAAAGCGTTTTATGATATGTTATAAAGTTAGTTTATCCCAGCTAAGAGACAAGATGTCTAGGCTAGGGGCTTCTTTCTATTGTCTGGAAACAGAGGTAATTACAGGTTTCCAAGGTAATTGTTTTACGACTTTCAGTTTCAGGCAAGCTTCTAAGAGAGAATTGTCAGCTTCTGAGAGATAAGTATTTTTAACAGAGACATGTTAAAAATTTAAGTTCCTGCTAGCCTGGGAAACTTAGGCAGAGGTGACAAGAATTATGTAATCTGAGATGATTCAGTAGTAATGTGTATTATTAACTTAAGAACTATCTCAGAGAAAAAGTCAGTGCATTTTATATCTTATTCAGGACCTGTAAACATCTCACCAGCACCTGTCCTTTCTCTGTAAGTAAGTTTTTTAGAACATAGTTTCTCTTAGAGATAGATAGGAATATAGCAAGATTAGTTAGATGTTTTCTATATTATGTGAGACTGTCCTACTATGTTATTTTAAAGTATTTCCTATGATTCTGAACTCTGCTGTCACTGTGTTGAGTTAATGAGCATTGTCTTGTCATTTTAATATTTATTATTAAATATATTTAAACCTTTTAATTGTGGCTGTTTTGTGTAGAGATCAATGGCGGCAGGTGACTTCAAATCAAAGGGGGACTGCAGGAGACAGCTGAATGGGTGGGGTCAATGGGAATGGGTGTGGCCAACTGAAAAGGGGGGGGGCTATGCTCAAAACCACAAAAACTGTAACTTTAATTAAATACTCTGCCCTGGGTGCCAAACCATCATTATGATAGTCCAATCAAGACAAAATGAAGTGTAGAAGAAAAAACATATTTCAATCCATTGGCTGCATGACAGCTTACTTAATATCTAGATGGAAACAAAAAGGTTGTGAGGCATGAAAAAATAAATTACTTTTTAAATACATTACTGGAATGCTAGTCAAAATCAAGTATAAAAAAAACAAGCAGCACTCAACTCAAACCACTTCTCCTTGTACTCCGGTTCTAATTATAATTTATATTCAGCTTTATTAAAGTACCAAGTAACATGCTGAAAGTAGCAATCTCTGTGATACCTCCACTTGTAAAAATGTTTCTTATCCAAAAAAGACCTGCTGCCTGACAACAACTATCTACTTGTTTCATGGGGAAAACATGATCAAAGTAAAAAATGAAAAGCAAACAGGAAACAAGCTCAACATACATTGCTTAAAGGATTACTGCACAGGATATGGACCACACATGATAGATTGGCATTCTGTTTAGTTTGCAGGTAAAGCCTATAATGAGCTCTTAAAATAATGCAATCCTTTATTACAAATACTGTCATATGCATTTCAATACCCAAGGCTTATATGTTATTTAGTTATGTGAGTATTCTCTGTATGTCAACAATAGAAAGGCTTTCAATGTTGGCAATTCTTTAACAGTATGCTTATTAAAACTTACTTGCATCTTACAATCTCAGACAAGCTTACCAGATGGTCATTAAAGCACTGTTACTTAAACACAGAGCAACAGGCACTTTCTGAATAATAATAAGCATAAATCAACAGTATAAAAATATGACAGAAACTAGAACATTCTGCAAAATCAAGGACAGATGAAAAGCCATTGTAGTACTTGTGTCTACCTTGGATGGGGGGATAGTCTGCACATTTACACTGCATAACTGCTCCTTGCCTTGCTTGGACACATCCAGAATCACTACATGGGGGAGTAGGGTACAACAAGTATGTCACAATTTGAAATGTCTCTGGCTGACTGCGATGGCCCTGACACATTTGTCATACCTCTCAACCTCAGAGCAAGAAATCTGGACAAAGCCATACATAGAAGTGGGACAAAAGCCCAAAAATAAGGACAATTTTTTAAATATTGCTCTTATAAACTTAGAAAGATAATAAAACAGTAGGTCTTGCATTAGTATGAATTTTCTGAAGGGTATGAAATCTGAAACTGAAATGTCTGTCATTATTTTCTAACTTCAGTCTTTAATGATTTGCCACTAATTTGCCAAAAAAACACAATTTTATGAAAAATGGACAAAAAATGTGATTCAAAAATATAAAATAGCCACATAATACAGCTGGAAACCTGTCAAAGAAGGGACACTTTTTTAATATTAGTACTGCTAACTTGAGCAGCTGACAAAATAAAAGAATCTACATGCATTTCTGAAATAAAAGTAATCTATAACTGATTATTGCAGTTATTTATTAATTCTAAATCCTCCATGTTTTCTTCCAAAACTGCCATTTTGCGGAGGGATTATTAAGGGAAGAGCAATATTTTGAGCCAAAATCAGGGACAGTTGAGAGGTTTGGATATGCCTAATTCTATAAAGCAATTCATTTGCATGTACCTCTCAACCTGTTAATGCAGGAAATCTGGACAAGGCCAAATATATAGGGGGAACATATAAACAGTACTAAAAATTGCTCTTGTATAAACTGAGACAGTTGATCGAATAACAGGTCTTGCTTTAGCATGCATTTTTTCTGCAGGTTATGAAGTCTGAAACTCAGTGTCTGTCATTATTTAGTGACTTCATTCCTAAATAATTTGACAGAAAACCACAAATTTTATGAGGAACAAACGAAAAATAAGAAGCAAAAATCTGGACAGTTGAGAGGTATAGTTCAGCCGGGGCTGTCTTTGAGTTTGCTGCCCTTCCCCCCTCACAAAATCATGGTCGAATGGAGCTTCCCCCCCTACAACCATTCCAATGAACCATTACTTGGCTATTTCACCCCATTTACCATAAACACTAATGTGCGTACTGCTTTACTTCAGCAATGATTTGGACTTCATTTAAAAGTTTTATTTTGCATTTTACAGTGCAAACACTAATAGATATCATATCTGCTAAACAAAGCAATGCAGTCTCACAATAAGAACAGACAGCATTAAAACTTCTCTGCCCTTGAAAACTCACAATCACTGAAACAGCATTGAAACCCACATTCAAAGAAAATACATTTTGCCAGTGGCAGATTAACTTTGGGTTTGGACTGTTTTCAAATCACAGGCCCCTTGCACACGAAACATACACATGTTCTTTCATACACCTTCCTGATTGTATTAAATTATATTCCTTGTACAATACAGTACAGTTTTAGAGGGTGTTTTAAATTTGTTTTGAAATTTTTCCTGTAAACAATGAAACAAAATGCATAAACCGGTAATGGCAAAATTGTCCAATTCAGAACATTTCCATCATAAAAGTCTACTCAAACTTCTACAGTCCACCAGTATCAGTACATATGCACAATCTCTGAAGAAGTAAAAGTCATCTAAATAATTCCACATTAAAGAGATCTGTAACTAATGAAGAGGTTGCTGCTAGCAAACAACTTTGTATTTCATTGTTTCATCTACAAATAAAGTGCCTGTTACCCTTGAGGAATAAATTGCCTATCTTAGACTAAAAAAAAATGATAAGCTAGCAATATTGCAATAGGGAATGGATGGCAAACTGATAACAGGTTCATAGTTACTAGGTAATTCGCATCCACCCCTTTTGCAACACAGTACAGTATCAGCAATGCATCTATCTACTGTGGGAGTAGAACCCACAACCTTCTGCATCAAAAGCAAGTATACTACCTGTTGTGCTATTAACAATACAAGCAGACTCAGCATAAGCAGCACTAAACTTTTGCTCCCCTGCAGCTCTCAGCTCCTTGTAAAATCTACTCACTCAGTTGTATCTCTGAACTTTGCAGCACAAAGAAATCTGGAAAAAGCCAAAGTTTATTGTGGGGGGGGGGGCAAAAGCCCCAAAACCAGGGACACGTTTTAAACATTGTTTGTATAATGTTGGAAAGTTGCTAGAATAAAATGCTGTGTTACCACCATACATTTCACTGCCAAGTCTTAAACCCAGGACCCTGTGCAAAACAGTCAGAGCAACATATCACTATGCCAAATCAGCTGCTTTGTGAAAGAGGAAGACGGAAACTTAAATGGCTGTCATTTAGTGAATTCAGTTCTCACCATAGCACAGCTGTTAACCTCTTAGCACAAAACACCTGAACAAAGCCAATAATGGGTGAATACAGCCCCCAAACATTCAGTGAATTCAGTTCTCACCATAGCTCTCAACCTCTTAGCAAGAATAAAAGCTTTTGTGTTACCATGCACTTTCTGAAGAATATGAAGTCTGATATTCAAATGCATGTCATTGTTAACATTTGTTAACCAGGAAAGTCTGACTTGGAACAAAAGCTAATTTTTAGCAGAGGCCCAGGGAGAAACACTCCAGACAGACACGTGTCTTTGTAAGATGGGAGGACACTAGAGGAAACAAAAACAGGGAGGGCATACAGACTCCACACAGAAGGTAAGGCACCCCAGCCAAGAATGAAACCAGAGAACATGTAACTGTCAGGCAACAATGCTACCGCTGCACCAATGCGCTACTGGCTTTGCAAGGACACAAAAATACAGAAACCACAGATTTTATGAGGAACAGAACAAGTTTGAGGGAAAAATCTGCAACATTTTTACAAATGGTGATGGGTAGGGAATTCAGGCCATTGCCACCTGGGCCCAAGGTACAGGGTTCAAGCCTTATTCTCTCATGTAGCACCTGTGGCGTTTCACCCACACACACACACACACACACACACACACACACACACACACACACACACACACACACACACACACACACACACACACACACACACACACACACACACACACACACACACTACCTGGGACAGGTCCATTGCAGCACTAAATCCTTCCATAGCTTTGTTTGTTGGAGCACTAGAAAGCCCTACGAGATGTCCTTCCCTGATGAGACTCCCAGCCTGCTGATGTTGCAGGCCTAGTCGATCCCTTTCCAGTGACAGTCTATGCAGTTACAACTGCATAGACTTCTGGGATCTCTGCACTTGAATGTTTCTTAATCCGGACTGCTGCTGAGACAGTATGCACATGCTCCAGACTGGTTCAGCAGCAGTCTGGATATCGGAAATGCTGCTAGTGCGCATGCGCGAAGGTCTGCTACTTGCGATTGTTTTTTTTATTTTTTTATTTGTATTTGATTTTATTTTACTTTCTTTCTTTTTTTATAGCTGGGGGGCTGCGGTCCGGGAGTCCAATAGCACTGGCCACCCCTGGTAGAGATATATAAGCTCTTAAAGTACTTGCACATGTATTTGGTGATACTGTATAGGCCACTCTAGAATAGCCTTAAAAGTTTGGTCACACTTACCATTTGGATAACAGTAACATTACACAGTGGAATTGGTTACCCTTTGGGAAGGGCCTTATAGTAGCTGATAAGTAGGGGTTCTGGTGGCAGTGCTAACTACCTTATGGTCTGGGCAGAAGGGGGCATAGCTAGTAAACCTGTGCCAACCTTCCCCAGGTGTGTGTTTGTGTATAAATCAAATCTCAAAGTGTGTGTGTGTGTGTGTGTGTGTGTGTGTGTGTGTGTGTGTGTGTGTGTGTGTGTGTGTGTGTGTCAGCTACTTGGGCAGGGACATGAAGCACTGGTTGGACAGAGAGAGAGAGTGCTGGGAGGACTTGACTTGGAACCCTGGCTAAGGACTCCACTCTATAGCTGTGCCTGTGGGGAGTCTTGCTGGGGATCTGGAGAGAAAGAGAGAGAAACCAGCCCCAGACTGACTGTGGTCTCTGTGTGCTCTTAAGGGAAATTGTACTTTACTGTGTTTATGTACTTGTTATCCTCCCAATGTGCACTCCACTCACTGGTGTTAGTGGTAAGGATTGAGGCTCCTTGATTACTGGGCTAGAACAGAAGCATCACAACTTCTAATATGATTTAAGTTCTAAACATCTGTGACTGTATGGGTGTCTGCAGTCTTTTAATGAAACTCAGAATCTATATTTATTGTCCCAGCATGGTAGGAAATGATAGACAGAGCAAAAACACTGGCTCCATGTTTTCAGTCTTTCTCTGATTATAGTCCTGTCATCCCACTATTCACTTTGTTATGAATTTGGAAATAGCCACAATATATCAATATAGCCATAGTCTATAAAATGTAACTTGGATGAATGGATGGATAACCACAAATTCACCTCCAGTTTAGCATCCCTGTCCCTGAGTGGTCTGGGAAACATGCATGTGTTCCAACATATCCTTGCATTGTCCATCTCTGGGTTATCAGTAAGCAAAATATAAGAGCTACAAACAACTATGGGAGTGTAAGGCTTGTTTTCCTAAGATCCTCATAGATTAAAAGCCCAGTAAGTACCTATAAACCTAAGAACCTGTATAGCTTGGCTATTTCCAAATTCCCAATATAATGTATACAGTGAGCTGCCAGGACTGCGGCCAGAAGTACAATAAAACCACAGAGCCCCACCTATTCAGCAATTACCATTAGTCGTGCAATACACAACAGCGTATTTTACTAATGTTGCCTATTAATCCCTCCTGCCTTCTTTCCTGTAGTTTTCCAAATGTCTGGCACATGAGCCATCATTTGAAAAGTATAATTGGAACATGCATTCAGGTGAAAAATTCAGTATTTTAAGTCTTACTTACCTGTAACAGTAGATGTTTATAGAACACACTACCTTACTGGCATTGGGGTGGTAGTGTCCTCCCCCTCTGATGAGCTACTAATGCTTAGAGTCCCCCCAACCTGTCTGTGGATGTGATGGACCAATCACCAGGCAGTACAGGGACTGCCTTACAAAACCACACAGAAGATCTTTTCAATTTTATAGGGTCCAGTAGGAAGAGAAGATGGAAACACAAGCTTTGCAAAGACCTGCTGTTCCAAACCAAAACACACACACACTAATAAAGGCTATGGACCAGTGCTCAACTGCAACCCAAACACCATACTATGTACATCAGAAAGGGGATGGTGGGTGGTTACTGACAGTAAGGCAGTGTCTATGAACATCTACTTTTACAAGTAGGACTTATGCAACTGTGCTATGTTCAACAAACTGCTTTACTGGCATTTGGCCAAATTCCCAAAGCTTACCCAACCTGGGAGGAGGATGGATAAGGGTCCAGGAGCCCCTAGAGAATGGACCTAGTGAGGTCTTCCCTGGATCTAGAAAAGGCATCCAGTTTGTAGTGAGCAGAGGACTAAGATGTTGCTTATACAATTAACACCTTTACTTCCTGAGATCTTCTGAGCCAAGAAACCACTTACTTCCTGAGAAATTTTCTACAAAATTTTCTACTGAAAGCACACTTCATTACACATACAATATCTGATAAACAGTATGGGTTACAAAAAATGTAAAAAATCGGGTCTACTTCAGTAGACCGACTTACCTAAACACTGAAGTGGATATAAACAAAACGACAACTCCAAACAGACCATGGTACCGAATGGTCAAAAGATCATCATTTTAACACGGAAAAGAGTTGGTTGGCCAACATGGTGACCTTTGCCCTTTTACACACTGTTGTGTAATCTTGGAGTTGGAAAGCACAAACTAGTAACTTTGAAAATGAAAAAAACAGGATCCAACCAAGAGACACACTGAAAAATATTTTAATTGCCATAGTGAAAATGTAGTCTACATGGCTACTTGTTCCACATGCAAAAATTACTATATAGGCAAAACAAAAAGAGTTTTAAAATGTAGAATTTATGAGCATGTTCTAGCTATAAGGAAAACAGATAAAAACAATTCTTTAGCTAGACATGCTCTTGTATGAATTTTAAGAAATTTGAATTTTTCATTTTAGATTATGTAGAGAAAAAAATGTTTGGTGGTGACATTGACAACATATTAGAACAGAGGGAAGCATTTTGGCAGCTCCTTTTTGGGGCTGATACATACCCAGGGCTTAATGAAGTCATTAACATAAAATGTTTTTTAAAGTATAGATAATAGAGCATGAAATAACATACTGATATATTGTATTTATTTATATGTATGTATATACATTTTTATAGATATATCAATTATTTTACATAGTATTACTTCAAATTTATTTCATTGTGCAGACTATGACATCATTTCCTGTAATGAATCATTTAAAAGGTGGTTAGGTGGTTATTATTTGTTTTTCTGAAGAAGTTCACATTATTAAAAGTGGATGAAAGCGCTAGCTCATTGTGCCTCAGTGTGTCTCTTGGTTGGATCCTGTTTTTTTTCATTTTCAAAGTAATCTTGGAGTTAGCACATTTAAGCAGCGGGGTATGGGGGGGTGAAAACCCCACTTGAATGGGTTTAATTTAATGTGGTTTGTTTTCATGGTATTGCTGGATGACTGAGTGTTTTTCCAGTGTAAGTTTACAATGTTTTGACTGTTCAGTACCACGGTCTGACTGGTTGTTTCGTCTTGGTTATATGCGCTTCAGTGTTTAGGTAAGTCGAGCTACTGAAGTAGATCCAAAATTGGATATCTCTGTAGAAGACAGTGGGCTTACATACTGATGTTAATATCAAAGGTCTGCCTTAGTTCACATTTGCAAACATTATATATCACATATATTGATATATATAACATAATCTAAACAATATTGCATAAATTGTTCAATTCCTGACTTTTGTTAAGCCTCATTCCTCCTCCAAAATGTTTTCTGTATGCATTGATCCCACAATTTCCATTTTTTTCTATGCAATTTACTTCTACCATTTCCTAAAGATCCTGCTTCCTGTTCTTTTAACTCAGTTACAATATTCACTACTTCAAGTATAGCTGGCTAGATTTTGATTTCCATTTTCTAGTAATTTCTTTTTAGGCAGCAATCAAAATTAAGCATAGTAAAGCCTTACTATGTCTAGGCCATTCAGATCCTGTATACCAGCTCAAAAAAATTTCCTTAGTTACATTAATTTGCTCACTCAGTATTCCTGACAGAGTACTCTGTAGGGAATTTTTAAAGTCTGCCACCTCATTACACTTCCAAAACATATAGGTTCATAAGTTGGTACTAGGCTATCAGCCCTAGGGCCTATACAAGCCTAGCCATAACAATTCCCTGGATATTTCTTCCCACAATATTTACTTCCCTGGACCCCTGTCTGGCAGAGCGACTGATGTGATCCCCGGGTGAATCTCCCATCCAATCGTCAAGGTTCCTTTTGAAGAGGGTCAAGGAGGCGCTCTGCTTGACATGTATGGGCAGTCTATTCCAGAGTATGGGGAGTCTCTAGGTCAGGAACCTATCCCTCCAGCATGTTTTGTTCATTGTGATAACAAGGTTTAGATCCCTGGAGCATGTGATTCTGAAGGACTGGGATTTCTTTAAGTGGAGCATGTCCAACAGCTCAGGGTTTGACATGGCCTTGTATGTTAAGCAGAGATCGGCTCTCAGTAGACGATATGCCACAGAGTATAGCTGGAGTGTTTTTAGACGGTCAGCATAGGACATCTGCTTTAGGCCTGTGATTCTTTTAGTGAGGTATTTCTGCGGCCTTTCCAGCTGTTGCAGATGTCTTGTGAGGTACATACCAAACGGGACATTGTACTCTATAATGGGTCTAATGAGGGATGCATACAGTGGGACAGTTACCTCCTTTTTTCTAGATGAAAAGCCCTTGGTGATGAGGTGTGCCACATAGAAGGATTTTCTGACTGTTATGGCGATGTGGTTCTCAAAGGTAAGACCACTGTCCACCTGTGTCCCTAAGTATCTCATCACACTTTCGGTGTTTAGTGTACTGCCACCTATGTGGTAATTCATGGGTGCATGTTTTTTCCCAAAGGGGATACCTATACATTTCTTGGCATTAAGCTTGTTCCCATTTACCTCTTTTCTTCTCTGTTACACCTCCAACATTTACCATCTACCTGAGGAAAAATTCTTTGGAGTCTGCTTGGCGTATAAAAGTATCTGTCCAATTACTTCCAGGCAAAAATCATAAATCTTCCAGATTGTGTTGAATATTTGGGAGACATACATATGTCCTTTCATTGATTCTTTGTGAATTGCATATCTAATCTCTCTTCCCAAACTTTTCTGATCTCTTTTGATTGATTCCTTTAGTTATTGTGCAGTATTTTATATGCTCTACTAATTATCCTTTTAACAACTGCGTCTGTTCTATAGTCAATTAAAAACTCAACCAGTGCAGATCTTTCATTTAGGATTCCTCTATACCTTTCTCTTTGTCTATACTCTGATTCTAATCCCTTATAGTGAAAGCAATCACTAGCCTGCAATCCAAATGTCTTCTTGGCCTCTTCCCGTTCTGTTACCTTTCCCTCTCTCATTATTTGTTCACAATACCTTGGTTCCTTTGCCAGCTTCCTCCAGTAAATTCCACCCCCCCCTCTAGCCTATTGTTTGTACCCCTAATTGCAGTCATCCCTATTGGCAGAATATCATTTTTCCATCCTTATGTTGGAGTAGCTCTTAGTATTCTTTGTGCTAATTTATGAGTATAATATTCTGTATAACTGTTGTTATTCTCCTTAAGGATCTTCATCCAAAATCCCACTACTTCCTTATTTCTTGACCCCCCCCCCCCCCCGCTTCACCATCATCCCTTTTTTACTTTGAATTGTAGCTTTCTGGCTGTATTATGTATAAGAGCCTTGACTGTGTAGCTCCAAAATATCCCTTCAAATCAGGTAATCCTAAACCTCTTTGTTCTACTGGGAGGATCAACTAATCCCAATTGACTCTTCCCCTCCCAAATAAAATCCTTTAGCTCTTTATTAATTACGATCCACATCTGCTCTGTTTAATAAAAATATGCCTGACCTGTGTATAAAACTAAAGGGACTAAAAACATTTTTACTTGTATCTTGCTATCCATATCCATAGGCAAGAATGACCAGTTTCTCATTTTCTGCATTATATTTTCTTTAATCTATTCCCACATATCCTTAGCTGTCATAACAGAATCCTTGTTATCCATATCCTAAATACTTTATTTTATCATGTCTCCATAAATATGGGATTGCTGAATGAATGCATGTGTGGGTGCATAGTTTATAGCAATAACCTTTGTTTTATCTTCATTCATTTTATATCCCGAAAGCAACCCCAGAACTGTTTCAGAATGTTCAACAACACTGAGATGTCCTTTTCTGATTCCATCAGGCACAAAATAATATCATCTGCAAATAAAGCCTATTTTTCTTAAACACAATACCAATTATATCCTTGAATTTCTGAGTGCCTTATTTCTTTGCCAATGATTCTAAATATAATGCAAACAACAAGGTAGAAAGAGGGCAACCCTGCCTGGTTCTCCTGCTCAGCCATAAATTATCAGAGAGGAACCCTCCCACTTTGACTTTTCCTTCTGATCCCTCATATATCATTCTAATTAACCTGATTATTGTATCAGGAAGTGCAAATGCTTCCACTGCCCTACTCATAAAATCCCTGCTTACTTGGTTGAATGCCTTCTCTGCATCAAGACTGACCAATAACAGAGGTGTGTTTTTTTATATTATGATTCCCTCTGGATCGTCATTGTTCTATTAATATTGTCAAATGTTTGCTTCCCCTCCACAAAACCACAATGGTCCATATCTATCAATTTTGGCATCAGCTTTGGCATTCTTTTAGACATTATAGATATAAACACTTTATAATCATGCTTTAAAATTGAAATGGGTCTATATGAAACTGGGACTGATGGGTCTTTGCCATCCATCTTTGGATATTACAGCCACCACAGCTTTTTCCCAGGATGTTACTGCTTTCTCGCCTTTGAAAATACTGTTAAACAAAACCTTGCAGATGTTTCTCACTTTCTTCCCTCACAGCTTCCAAACTTCCAGTGGAATACCATCTATTCCTGGAGACTTTCCTGCAGATTGGTTATACATCATCATTTTATTTCATCTCCTCCTATCTTAATTGTTAGTTGTTGAGCCTCATCTACCTCTAACATTGGAGTCATCCATAAAAATTTCCATGTGTGCTTTTTCTTGATTTGCCTACTTCTCTGTTTCATGCAATTTTTCAAAACATTTCCAGAATATCTCTAATATCTCTACAAGATTTCTGGTTATTTTTCTTGTTATGGGTCCCTAAATTTGACAACAACCCTCTCTACTTTCAGTTGCCCAAGTTGTCATGCCAAAAGTTTTTGTGCTCTGGAGTTATTATCTAAAAACAATTGCTTAAATGCAATTTGTTTAAACTCATGGATAATATTCAGGTACTCCCTTATTTTCCCTTTAGTACTTTGCAATTGCACCTCTTCTTGTTCTGTGAGATTCCCTTTATTTTGTAATACTCTAACCATTGTCAGCCCCTGTAAATTATTTATTTATTTATTTGATATTTGTTAACCAGGAATGTCTGACTGAGCTTGTACCCTTTTTCAGCAGAGGCCCGGGGAGAAAAGCTCCACAAAGTATTACATACACCATAAAAATGTTTACAAACAATACAGCATACATGAGGTAATATAAACATGCATTATAATGCTTGGATTCCCAATTGTAGCATGAGAGTTTATTATTGTTATTTACAAAAAAGGCAATAAAACAATATGTTAAAGTTATTCATACATCTCCAATACATAAGGACTTCATCATATAGAGGGGAAGAAATGACAATTAACTCAGAGTTTAAGAAAAGAGTACAGAACTACTGTATATCAAATCTTAGTTCTTATGGGCAACAGCATGTACATCAGTAATCTGAAATGGAGGAGAAGTGATAGAAAGAGCAGGTAATAGAAAAAATAAAGTATCAAGAGAGAAAACAAAATAAATAATAATAATAATAATCATAATAATAATAATGCTTATTACTTCTTAACCAGGTCTCTTTTTCTTTTATTTCTACCCTACTTTTAAATGCCACTTTCATTATATTCCACTTACAAGTTATAACTTCTGGAGTAGCTTTTATCTCCCCTAATAATTCCTGGATAATTTCTAATACCCAGTCCTTAAATTACTCTCTTTTTAACAGATTGGTGGGGAAGCACCAGTGTCTCATATTTATTTCATTATCCTGCATTTTTATCTTAGTTGCTATTGGCAGATGATCTTAAATAGTTATTGGATGTTTGCCAAAGTTATCAATTAAATGCACATGCTCCTGTGAAATATAATTTCTGTCTAGTCTAGCTCAATTTCTACTCTTGAGTTCATGTCTTTCATACCAAATATGTTTAAAATGTTTTCAAAAATCAATCTTCTTTTGTTACATTTTCATTCTAGGCCCCCAGATACATCCTCATTGCTGCAAATCACATGCCATTCCCCACCTAGAAGTAATATTCCCTGCTGAAAGGTGATTATTTCTCATAATGTTTTAAGCTATGTAATAGCAGTTTCAGATGGAATATAAATACATGCCAGCATAATCCTTATCCTTTGCCAGTAGCACCTTAATACAAAACATTTGCCATTATTATCTTCCCCCCCTCGTCTATCATTACTGGAGCTGCTCTAGTAATTAATAGAAGTACTTCTCTTTTCCTCTATCTCTGATATTTTGCAGAATATCCATCCTGAAATCCTTTTTTTATCAAATTTACATGCTCAGTTCTTTCCAAATGTGTCTCTTGTATCATCAATATTTGCACTCTGCATTTCTTAATATAATTAAGTATTCTTTCCTTTTTGTCTATACCTGTGAGACCATTCACAATCCAAGATAAAACAGAAAGTGTTGCCAATATGGTAAGAAATCATTATTCCCACCCATTATATATGGCAGTTTTTTTAAATATCTATTTCCTGCTTTTGTAATACATGCACCCACTAATGTTTGGCAGGTTAATCTTTTATACAGTTTTTTCTTATCATCAGTATTAGAACCTATATCACATTTTACAAAATGTTTCATTTTAATTAAAACCCTCAAAAAAAAAAAACAGAAAAAGAAAAGAAAAAAGAAAAACTAGCATTCCTCCAGAACACCCTCATAACCTGTTAATTTTATACAAACACGCCTAATTATGTACATCTTCAAATAATGAAATGTAATCCCCCTAATAGGAACATTTATGCCAAATAGCTGCTAGCACATGCTCTAATTAACCTGAAACTGAGGCTACCCATGCTAAGACCCATTGTAGTACCTGTGCTTCTACTTAAATTAATATCTGTTATTTTTTATCTTTATTCCCCCAGATGTGAAAACACCTTGCATGCTTTTAGAAATCATTAACTTTCAGCCTTGAAAAATGAGTGTTCTCTCTTTCATTGCCCCATTATAGCTTATCTTCATGGAAATGCAAGAGATGAAAAGAAAAATGTAGTCCTCTGGTGCAACCTGAAAGACAAGCTGAAACATTTATTGCTAAAGGATAACTTTTCATGATACTCAGTGTTCTTATATTTACTTGTTTCCACTTAAAATTTATTAGATCACTCCAAGGGTCTTTTTTAAAACCTTTATTGAATTATCACTTGTGACATAGACAAATTTACATTTATATAAAAGTAATCAAACTGTATTAACAGGTTCATGTTCACAAACAGTATACTTCCCATATATTGCTATATATTATATAACCTAAGCAACATTACATAAAATATTCAATTCCTGCCCTTTTTTAAACAAGAAACATATTTATTAAACCATCATTTATGACAAAGGCAATCATACATTTACATAAATGAAAACAAACCACACCAACACAATCCTGTTTGCAAGCATTTTACATCACAAGCCATACTATCACACTCCCTGCTGCAAACATTATACATCACTTATAATCTACCCAATCATTTTCATTCAAACATTACATAGCTCATTTAAGTCCTGCCTTCTTTTAAATCTCATTCCTCCAGGGGTGGTCCATGCTATTGGACTGCCTGACTGCAGCCCCCCCCCCCCGGCTGTAAAATAAAGAAAATAAAAGAAAAATAAAAGAAAAAAATCACAGACTTCCGCGCATGCGCACTAGTCCAGACTGCTGCTGGGAAAATCTGGAGCATGTGCAGACTGTTTCAGCAGCAGTCCGGACTGGGAATCATGTAAGAGCAGAGCTCCCAGAAGTCTATGCAGTTTTAACTGCATAGACTGTCGCTGGGAATGGATCGGACTCGGACTGCAACATCGGCAGGCTGGAGTCTCATCAGGGATCTCACGAGGTGGATGTGCTCCAGGAGTCTCATTGGGGATCTCGCGTATGTGCTCAGACGCACTAGCTATGGATTTAATGGCCCAGCTACATGGATCGCGGACAGCTATGGAACGATGGTGTGTGTGTGTGTAAATGCCCCAGTTGTTATATACTGGTGGCTAAAACAAATTCATGGTGGTGTGGTAGGGAATACCTCAGGCTTGAACCCTGTACCTTGTATGCAGGTGTTAAGGACCTGAATTCCCTACCCACCACCATTTGTAAAAAAATTGCAGATTTTTGCCTCATATTTGATCTGATCTGTTCCTCATAATATCTGCGGTTTCTAAATGTTGCAATGCTTGATATTTGATGGTGCAGTGGTAGCATTGTTATCTAACAGCTGCAGGTTCTCAGGCTTGATTCTTGGCTGGGGTGCCTTCTGTGTGGGGTCTGCATCTTCTCCCTGTGTTTGTGTGGGTTTGCCTTTGTGTCCTCCCATGTTACAAAGACATGTCTACATTATTTCTTCCTGGGCCTCTGCTGAAAATAGTTTTTTTGTTCCAAGTCAGACTGTCCTGATTAACAAATGTTAAATACAATTGACAGGCATTTGAATTTCAGACTTCAGGTTTCTGAATGTTTAATTCCTTACATATTTAATGGTGCAGTGGTAGCATTGTTGCCTCACAACTATAGGTTTTCTGGTTTGATTCTTGGCTGGGGTGCCTTCTATGTGGAGTCTGCATCTCATCCCTGTGTTTGTGTGGATTTGCTCTGGTGTCCTGACATTTTACAAAGACATGTGTCTGCAGTATTTCTCCCTGGGCCTCTGCTGAAAATTGTTTTTGTTCCATCAGACGTAAAATTGACAGGCATTTGAATTTCAGACTTCATATTCTTCAGAAAATACATAGTAACACAACCTTTTATTCTAGCAATTTTCTAAGTTTATAAGATGAATATTTGAAATTTGTCCTTATTTTTGGGACTGTATTACCCCATTATTGGCTTTATCCAGGTTTTTTGTGCTAAGGTTGACAGCTATGGCAAGAACTGAATTCACTGAATATGTTTGAGGGCTGTATTCCCTCATTACTGGGTTTGTCCAGGTGTTTTGTGCTAAGAGGTTGACAGCTATGGTGAGAACTGAATTAATTAAATTATAGCCATTTAAGTTTCAGTCTTCCGCTCTTTCACAAAGCAGCTGATTTGGCGTAGTGGTATGTTGCTCTGACTGTTTTTCACAGGGACATTGGTAGTACAATGTATGGTGGTAACACAGCATTTTTCTTTCGCAAAGCAGCTGATTTGGCATAGTGGCATGTTGCTCTGACTCTTTTGCACAGGGACCTTGGCAGTAAAATTTATGGTGGTAACACAGCATTTTATTCTAGCAACTTTCCAAGATTATGCAAGCAATGTTTAATGTGTCCCTGGTTTTTGGGCTTTTGACCCCCCCCCCAATAAATTTGGCTTTTTCCAGATTTCCTGTGCTGTGAAGTTGAGATGCAGTTGAGTATTGAGTAGATTTTAAAAGGAGCTGAGAGCTGCAGGGGAAGAGAAGTTTAGTGCTGCTTATGCTAAGTCAGCTTGCATTGTTAATAGCACAACAGGTTGTGTACTTGCTTTTGATGCAGAAGGTTGTTGGTTCTACTCCCACAAGGGGTGAATGCTGCCGTACTGAAAAAGTTAAGATACTAACTATGAGCCTGTTATCAGTTTGCTATCCATTTCCTATTTCAATGTTACTAGCTTATCATTTTTATTGTACTATAGGCAATTTATTCCTCAGGGGCATCAGACACTTTATTTTCGATGAAACCATGAAATATAAAGGTGTTTGCTAGCAGCAACCTCTTCATTAGTTACAGATTTATTTAATGTGGAATTATTTAGATGACTTTTTTACTTCTTCAGAGATTGTGCATATTTACTGATAATGGAGGACTGTATAATTGTGCATATTTACTGATAATGGTGGACTGTAGAATTGTGCATATTTACTGATAATGGTGGACTGTAGAAGTTTGAGTAGACTTTTTTGATGGAAATGTTCTGAACTGGGCAGTTTTGTCATTATGGGTGCATACATTTTGTTTCATTGTTTACTGGAAAGATGTTCTGAATTGGGCAGTTCTGCCACTGGTAAAATGTATTTTCTTTGAATGTGGGTTTCAATGCTGTTTCAATGAATGTGAGTTTCAAGGGCAGAGAAGTTTTAATGCTAAGTTTGTTTAGCAGATGTCTTAGTGTTTGTGCTGTAAAATGCAAAATAAAACGTTCAAATGAAGTCCAAATCATCATAAAAGTAAATCAGTATGCACATTAGTGTTTATGATAAATGGAGTGAAATAGCCAAGTAATGGATCATTGGAATGGCTGCAGGGGGAGGCTCCATTCGACCATGATTTTGTGACGGGGAAGGGCGGCAAACTTAAAGACAGCCCCAGCTGAACTATACCTCCCAACTGTCCAGATTTTCAAAGAATAGATTTTTGCTTCTTATTTTTGGTTTGTTCCTCATAAAATTTGTGGTTTTCTGGCAAATCATTTAGGAATTAAGTCACTAAATAATGACACACTGAGTTTCAGACTTCATAACCTTCAGAAAAATGCATGCTAAAGTAAGACCTGTTGTTCTATCAACTGTCTCAGTTTATACAAGAGCAATTTTTAGTACTGTTTATATGTTCCCCCAATATATTTGGCCTTGTCCAGATTTATTGCATTAAGAGGTTGAGAGGTACATGCAAATAAATTGCTTTATAGAATTAGGCATAGCCAAACCTCTCAACTGTCCCTGATTTTGGCTCAAAATGTTGCTCTTCCCCCTAATAATCCCTCTGCAAAATAGCAATTTTGGAAGAAAACATGGAGGGTTTACAATTAAGAAATAACTGTAATAATCAGAGTTATAGATTACTTTTATTTCAGAAATGCATGTAGATTCTTTTATTTTGTCAGCTGCTCAAGTTAGCAGTACTAATATTAAAGTGTCCCTTCTTTGACAGGTTCCCAGCTGTATTCTGTGGCTATTTTATATTTGTACATCACATTTTTGGTCCATTTGTCATAAAATTGTGTTTTTTTTTTGGCAAATTAGTGACAAATCATTAAAGACTGAAGTTAGAAAATAATGACAGACATTTGAGTTTCAGATTTCATACCATTCAGAAAATTCATACTAATGCAAGACCTATTCTATTATCTTTCTAAGTTTATAACAGCAATATTTAAAAATTGTCCTTATTTTTGGGCCTTTGTCCCACTTCTTTGTATGGATTTGTCCATTTCTTGCTCTGAGGTTGAGAGGTATGACAAATGTGTCAGGGCCATCACAGTCAGCCAGAGACATTTCAAATTGTGACATACTTGTTGCACCCCACTCCTCCATGTAGTGACTCTGGATGTGTCGAAGCAAGGCAAGGAGTAGTTATGCAGTGTAAATGTGCAGAGTAACCCCCCCTCCCATCCAATGTAGACACAAGTACTATAGTGGCTTTTCATCTGTCCTTGATTTTTGCAGAATGGTCTTGTTTCTGTCATATTTTTTGTACTGTTGATTTATGCTTATTACTCAAAGTGCCTATTGCTCTGTGTTTAAGTAGCAATACTTTAATGACCATCAGGTAAGCTTTGCTGAGATCATAAGATGCAAGTAAGCTTTAATAAGCATACTGTTAAAGAATTGCCAACATTAAAAGCCTTTCTGTTGTTGCCATGTAGAGAATACTTAACTAGATAATGTATAAGCCTTGGGTATTGAAATGCATATGACAGTATTTGTAATAAAGGACAGATTACATTATTTTAAGAAGCTCATTAAACTTGGAGACTTCCAGTCATCTCTGCAGGCTTTACCCATAAACTAAACAGAATGCCAATTGTGTGGTCCATAACCTGTACAATAATCCTTTTAAGCAATGTATCTTGAGCTTATTTCTTATTTGCTTTTCATTTTTTACTTTGATCATGTTTTCCCCATGAAACAAGTAGATAGTTGTCAGGCAGCAGGTCTTTTTTTGGATAAGAAACATTTTTACAAGTGGGGGCATCAGAGATTTCTACTTTCAGCATGTTACTTGGTACTTTAATAAAGCTGAACATAAATTATTAATGGAATGACAGTCAAAATCAAGTATAAGAAAAACAAGCAGCACTCAACTCAAACCACTTCTTGCACTGCAGTTCTAATTATGTTTTTGTGGTTTTGAGCATAGCTCCTCCCCTTTCTAGTTGGCCACACCCCTTCCCATTGACCCCACCCATTCAGCTGTCTCCTGCAGCCCCCCTTTGATTTGAAGTACCAGCTGCCACTGCATTCCTCCCCTGTATGCATTGTTCCCACAATTCCCATTTCTTCCTATATAGTTTGTTCTTACATTTTTCTAAAGATCTCAATTCCAGTTACTTTTGTTACTATATTCATTACTACTAGTATAGCTGGTTTAGATTTTTATTTCCATTTTCTAGTAATTGCTTTTTTGGCAGCCACCATAATTAGACACAGAAAGACCTTACCGTGTCTAGGCAATTCCAATTCTGTATCATAGCTTAGAAAAATCACCTCCCTCGTCACACCAATCTGCCCACCCAGCATCTCTGACAGTGCATCCTGCAGGCAGTCCTTAAAGTCCACCAACTCACCACACTCCCAGAAAATATGTTCCCAATTGCCTCTTTCTTCCCTGTCACCTTCAACATTTACTGTCAACCTGAGGAAAAATTATCTGGAGTCTACTTAGGGTATACAAATATCTATGTGATTATTTTCAAGCAAAAACCCTAAAGCTTCTAGATTTTTTGCCTATTTGGGAGACATACATATATTCTCCCATTGTTTCTTTGTGAATTGCTTATCCTATCTCTCTTCCCAATTCTTTCTAACCTCCTCTGATTAATTTTAATAGCTATTGTGTAATGTTTTATATGCTGTAGTAATTATTCCTTTTTTAATGGCAGTTTCTGTTTTAGAGTCTACTAAAAAGTCTACCAGTGCTGGTCTTTAGTTTAGGAACCCCAGTTTCTTTCTCTTTGCCTTTACTCTGATATTGATTCTTGATAGGGAAAGCAGTCTCTAACCTGCAGTCCAAATAAATTATTTGTGTTTTCCCATTCTATCATCTTTCCCTCTAGTAATTTTCTCCCAATACCTTGGTTCTTTTGCCAGTTTTCTCCAAGAAATTCCAGCCCCCTCTTGCCTATTGTCTATATCCCTATTTGCAGTCACCCCTATCGGCAGAATCTCCTTTCTCCATTCCTGTGTTGGCTTAGCTCTTAGGATACTTTCTGCTACTTTATAGATATAAGATTAATCCATAGGTCTTAATTCAGACATTTACTTTGCAAAAGTAACAGAAACCATGTCAGCTCTACATATATTATGATCTGTATTCTTTTACACCCCATCCCCACTTTAACAACCCAAGATTACAGTCTATTGACTTAAACATATTTTTGTCTAGCTTGTCCTCTCTTTTTATACTGTAATGCATACATTTTTTAATACCAAAAAAAATGAAGCAAGAATGAGAAGAGGAAGAAGAAGAAAGAAAGAGAGAATAAATGCATCTGTTTACTTTGATAACTTTATAACATACAATAACTCAAAATACTTTATTCTAAAGCATGCAATATATATTGTGAAACGCTTCATAGAAATACTAAGCATTAAGTTTTCCTTCTTTTTCCACCCCCCCCCCCACCTTGGAGTCCTTCAAAACATTACTGACATGAAGGGAGGCAAGTGCTTTTCAGTTCTCCACAAGTGTAACAAAGTCAACAAAAGTCCATTCTTTCCACTTATTCTTATGCAAATGTATTTCACAAATGTGATTGATGCTTTGCAGTCTCACATTTATTCACTAAGTTCTGTGTTCCTGGCCTTCTTCCTCTTCATTTCCATCTCCCAACTCCAGATTCTAGTTCAATGCCAAGGTATTCTCAATTCTTCTGGTCAATGCTTGTGCTTTTCTCTGTCTCTCAGGCATTTTCCTTTTCTTCAGGAGAAAAGGTTTCACTGGCAAAGTTTCTGTGTGTGTGCTTTATTATCAGAAGAATGAGAAACAGAGCCCCTTATGCTTGATGGCTTGTTTTTGTTAGACAATCATTTCCATTTCCTCCTTAGCAGTTCTGCATTAAAAAATGCCTTTGATCCTCCAGTTAAAAAATATTCTGAAAACAGCTGGATATAGCAGCCTGTGTCTCACACCTGCCTTTCAACATTCCCTGATTACTGGAATAAATTTGGTTCTGTTCTACTCAATGTACAGTGAATAATCACTTTTCACAAACATTCTACTGCCTCCAGCTTTTAATACTTTGACCTTTTCCCACAGTTTTGTCGGGATCAACTCTTTCTGCTTGTGGGTTTGCATCTGTACTAATAAAGGTCTTTGCTGCTTTCTCATGGCCATATTTGGAACATACACACTGTGTGCTCTTTCAATTAATAGCTCTTGCTGTTAAATACCAGTCCAGTTGCTTATTCGTACCTTCATAAAATTATTACAGTCTATTCCTTCTAGTTTCTCCTGTACGATAGAAAAGCTCAGATTTTCCCTAGGTTCTCTGTCTCTAATTCTACGATATTTTAAGCATCTCTTCTTGAGCAATATCATACTCAGGCAGCCTTTACTTCATTTCAGCCTCTGAATTTTGCAATTTTATTAGCTCATCTGAATATCTTTTTAATGTTTCTTCCATTTTTCCAGACTTTTCTTATTTGAGTTGATGTGCTCCTTCAGTGTTTTGTTTATTTTAATCAGTTCTGAGCACATTTGACTTATTTTTTCCTCTAGATCACTGGAAACCATGTCTTGCACCATAGATGGAGCTTGAACTGATTTTTACTAAACAGCTGCAGGATTCTTCCCAGTCAGTGTTTTCTCTTCATCTTTTCCAGTTGAGTTTCGTTCAAGTTCTTTTAGTTTCTTCTTTGCAGGCATCCAGACAGTGTACTTACTATCAAGTACATGGATTTTACTCAAGCTAACAATCCCACTGGCTGTTGTTTTTCAGTTTCTGTTTTCACACTGGGAGAGCTCCTAGTCAGTTTGCAGCCATCTTGGAAGTCCTTCAGGTAGAGGAGGCTTTGTGAGGGTATCAGACCCAACGTCTGAATGGTCATCTTGAACCATAGCTGGAGGAGTAAAGTCAAAACTGTCTCTAGCAATTCCAAACACATGAATACAGACTTTGCATGTATCAGCAAGTTGACCAAGTTAGGAAAAATGTGAATGCCAAGAGTCTTGTAGTGAGCTACTACTGGAGCAAAGCATTACATAAATACTTGAGGTGCAATGGACAGCCCAAAAGACAATGCAGAGAAGTGATAGTGTGAACCAGGCACAACAAACCTCAGATATCTACTGAAGAGATGGACAATGGGGATATGAAATGCACCCTTCAAGTCCAGGGTCACCATGAAGCAGTGGTCTGGCAGAAAATGAAGCACTGTCTGTAGGGCGAGCATCTTGAACAAGGGAAACTTGATAAAAGTATTCAGAAAGGACAGGTCCAACACCTGTCTCCACAACAGCTCTTTTTTGGGAACCAGGAAAATTCTGGATTAGAAACCTTTAATTCTCTCTGAAGGAGGGAAAGACTCTATGACCCCTGAGTCCAGTGTGTGCTGAAGTATAGCAGGGAATAAGGCCTGGTCCAGTGGGTGAGAGGGAATACCTCTGTGAATGGAGGCAGATGTTCCTTCCAGTGCCACTTGTAACCTCTACCCATGATGTTGAGCACCCATTTATTGGAAACCACTGATGGCTAGGCTACCTTGTTGACAGCTAACTTTCAAGGGAAGACACCCAGAAGGGAGTCTGGGAATGATGGGTGCTAAGCTTTGGCATAGTCAGAGGTTGGAAAGGGGTTATCCTTTTTGAGAAAGGAACCCCTCTTATTAGGTTGGGTGGGTGGAATTCTTGCCCTGATATTTCATTTTGGTGGCTTGGTTTTGAATCAGCTGGGATTTCTGTTTGTTGGACCACTGAAAACTATCTTGCTTAACGTGGGAAAACTTGGGAATATGGAACATTTTACACAGCCCTTGCATCAATTTACCTCTGTCATCTGAATGTTTAAGAATCTGATTAGCTGCTGTACCAGACACACAATCACAATCAAGCAGAGCATTCATAATCTCATGTTTTAAATCATCAGAAAAGTTTTGGTGGTGCAGCCAAACATATCTGCTTACCACCACCATCACTGCATTTCTAGAAACAATATCATTCCCCTCCAAGGCACTTTTTAAAGCATGTTAGGACACTTATTTTATTTATTTATTATTTTATTTATTTTACATTTGTTAACCGGGCTGGTCTAACTGGATACATATTTTTTTTTCAGCAGAGGCCGAGGAGGAAAGCTCCAATACACAATAGAAGTACATATTTAAATTGCAAGATTCAAAGTATTGTTACAACAAGAGAATACAGCTTACATATGCAGGAATGAAAATTTACATAGATGTTATATAAGACTAAAGGACAGACAGGAAATTATACACAGAACATTGATTTCGTTAAAGATACTGAAAAATAGACTGAAATCAGAGATTTTCCTTATTACTAAAAGGAAAGAGAAATTTTAGAGATCTGCAATTAGGGAAATGGGCTAGGGAAGTGGACCTAGAAGTAAAGAGATATGTAGTTAGTCAGGTTCTTGACACTTTAGAAACACTGAAAACAATCTCTCTCACATAGTCATTTTTCTCAGTAGGTAACAATGCAGTGAACTTGTCTAAACTATATACACACCTCAACACAAATTCCCACATAAAATTCTGGTAGTTAAACACTTTAAAAGATACCATGCTGGTCTCCACCACCTTCTTTCCCTGATATTCTAGCTACTTGCCTAGTTTATCTTGACAGGCTGAGTTTGATCAAGACATGATCTGCTTATTGGCAAATGTCACTGGGGACACATAAGCAGGGTTCACAGCCAAGAGGGATTGGAAGCTGGGCATGGCTGAGCACACCCTGAATTTCCTAAAGGTGTTTTTAGACAGAGACTCATTCAACAGATGATAGTTTCAAGCTTTCTTAAAAGTATCCTCCAACACTAGGATCAATGGAAAGATGGCCACCTGGGGCTTCCTCCTTTAAAATATCATATACCCTGCTGATCTTGGAGGCAGCTGATGATTGCTTCCAACTGAATACATCTCTAAATCTAGACAGCATGTGGGAAAAGGACAACATCTTTTTAGATTTCTGAACCTATGTATTCTCAAATGAAACTGATTGGTTAGAGTCTGACCCTTCTGAAACCTCATATTCTGGATCCCCTCAAAATCAGGATCCTTAGGTTCATAGGTAGGTACTAGGCTATCGGCCCAAGGGCCTATGTAAGCCTAGCCAACTAGGTTCCCTGGCTTACGCCACCCAAGAAAGTTATTTTCCTGTGCCACTGTCGGGCAGAGACACAGAAGTGATCCCCGGGGTGTATTTCCTATTTCCCATCCACTTATCAAGATTTTTCTTGAAGAGTGCTAATGAAGAACTTTGCTTGACATAGATGGGTAGCCTGTTCCAGAGTATGGGAAGTCTCTGGGACAGGAATCTATCCCTCCAGCATGTCCAGTTTATTGTGGTGACAAGGTTTAGGTCCCTAGAGCATGTAGCTCGGAGGGATTGGGATTTCTTTAGGTGTAGCATGTCCAACAGCTCTGGGTTTGACATAGCTTTATATGTTAGGCAGAGATCACCTCGGAGTAGGTGATATGCTACGGAGTAAAGCTGGAGTTTTTTGAGGAGGTCAGTGTAAGGTATTTGTTGGATGGCTAGGAGGCATTACTAATAACCCAAGTTTGAACAAAATGGGGGGACAAAGGCCCAAAAATAGGGACAATTTTTAAATATTGCTCTTACAAACTTAGAAAGTTGATAGAATAACAGATTTTGTATTAACATGCATTTTCTAAAGGTTATGAAGTCTGAAACTCAAATGTCTGTCATTATTTTCGAACTTCAATCCTCAGTGATTTGGCAGAAAACCACAATTTTATGATAAATGAATTAAAAATATGAGGCAAAAAATCTGGAAATTGTGTGAAAATCTGTACAGTTGAGAGGTATGAACCCTAAGCATATTCAAAATTTCAAATTAGAAAAAAAAGAACAGTCACAGTAATAGAATACACTATTCAAGCACTGAAGAGGGAGGAAATAAAAGTCCAAAGGCTTTCTTATCTGAGCTCGGCAGCTGAAGAGATCCAGAGTAAGGAGCAGTATTCCAAGAGATCTTTCTCTTTCTATGGCACTAGAAAACTGAAACAATCCCATGGGTCTGTAAGACAGTCTATGAACTGCCAGGTGATTGGTCTATCACACCCACAGAGAGGCAGGGGGAGGGACTATGAATTTTAGTAGTCTGGCAGTGGAGGGTAGTGTGGCACTACTACTCAAATAGCAGTGAGGCAGTGTGTTAGTTGAACAGCTAAGTATGTCTCTCACTGGGACTTGGAATGGTGTAAAGTGAGGGAGTAACTTCATTTTGTAATTTTACATGAGCTTTCTGTGGAATTATTCTTAATGCACCTCTCTTTCACATTATATGCAGCTCATGTTATATCACTTGTATGCTTTATTTATCATAGTAAATAGGTTTAAAAATGCCCCTTTTGGTTCACTAAGTACCCCTCTGGATCCCCACCCCAGCCTTCAGCGTATCACAGCAATCCTGCCCTCTCTTGCCTGTTTTCTATACCCATATTTGCAGTCATCCCTATTGACAAAATCTCCTTTTTCCATTCCCATGTTCTTGAGTAGAAAAGTTGAGACTGAAGGCACTACTTCCCTAAAATCAGTCACTGTAAATGGCAAGGGGTGCAAATCCCACCCCAACACACACACATACAATAACAAACATAAAATACAAAAATTACTATCTGCACTGCTCATTTCCTGCCCTTTCCTATAGTAGAACAGTCTAGATCCCAGATTTGCTGGTTTCAGGACTTCAGTTTGTGTTTCTGAGTGGTCCAGACCTTGTTGTGCCAGTGGGAGGTCTTACTGCTTATTAGTGAGAGTGGTAAGCACTAGAGCAGCCTATCGGCCACAAGAGGAGTGATCTCCAGCTCTGATATTTACCTCAGCTGTTTTGTGCTAATTCTTATCCCTTTCAAGTTTCTGAGTTAAAAACCCATGTTTGCGCTTGTTTTAGTTCGGCGGATCCTGTTTGGGCATCCTGCAGACTACTATAGCAACAAAAACAAGGAGAGACTTTTGCTGTTCTAAGTACCTTTTTGGCTTAAAACTGCTTTAAGCTAATCCCACTTCAAAAAGTGTTTGCCCGAGTTTGCTCATCGAGCAACACCGCTTAGCTAGGGTTAAATGATTCCCTGCGCCTCAAAGTCTGCTCTTCAGTTTTTCCCTTAGAGCTAGCTAGTTTCTTATTTGCAGCACTTAAATCTGTTTTTTGTGCTCTGCACTGATTCAGAACAGCTGATAGCATTAACTAACCCACAAATCTCTGAAGCACTTAACCCTTCTCATTACCTAGTGGCTAACAGTTCTGTTGTTACTTATCTTCCTCAAGCTACCTTGAGGAAACAAGCCCAAGTACTTACTGCCCTCACTGTCTCGTCTAGTAAAAAAAAGTGAATTCCTAGTATGTCCAAGGGACAGGTCCCGCTGTTCTCTCCTGTCTACCTGATGAATTTGGGCATCTAGGGGCAATGTAGCAATTGCCTCATGTACACCAACCCTCTCTTCCTTCCACCCAACACTACAACCTGTGAGAGATGCATTTATCTAGCCAAACTGGAGGCAAAGCTCTCTCAACCCAAGGCTGAACTTTTCAGTCAGGAGGAGAAAGCTAGCACCCACTCCACACCACACACACCTCATAGTCCTAGTATTCAACTCAGCAAAACTCCTTGTGGTGTCCTGCAGAGTACTACAAGCAGCAAAAAGACAAATAGAGACTTTCAACTGATTTAAGTATTTTTTCTGCATTTTTTTTCTGCGACTGCTACTTTTCACCTAAAATGCGATCTACTAGTATTTCTGTACTCTAAAAAGCTATTTTCTGCTGAAATACCTGCTTTTGTGCTGTTTGCACTTTTAAAAATCATTTGAAGTTGTTTTTTGTGTTAAAAGTATCTGTTTAACTGTTGTCGGCTACACACTCAAGTGCGCTAGCCTGTTTAAAGCATTTAAAGTGTTTCTGTGTAGTTCACTGTACTATCTGTAAAAAAAGAAAAAAACAAAAAAAAAATATTTTTCCTGCCTTTTCTAAGCTAGTCTACTCCAGTTTTCAGGTTCTGCTGAATTCAGGGCTGTGGTACTAGTTCCTGTGTTGCCCATATCCTTACTTGGACAGGAGGAAGTTTCTCTGTTCACCAGTGAGAGTGGGGAGCTTTGAGCAGCCTATCTGTCCCTGGAAGAGTGGTCTCAGCCCAGCAACTAGTAGTTTATTGGCCGTTTTGGGCTAATTTCTATCTCTTTCATCTCCCTGCCTTAAAACCCGCATTTGTGCGGTTTTGTGCTTGTATTCAACTCAGCAAAGCTCCTCATGGTGTCCTGCAGGGTACTACAAGCAGCAGAAAGACAAAGAGAGACTTTCAACTGATTTAAGTATTTTCCTGCATTTTTTTCCTGCGACTGCTAGTTTTCGCCTAAAACGCGATCTACTATCATTTATGTACTCTAAAAAGCTATTTTCTGCTGAAATACCTGCTTTTTTGCTGTTTGCACTTTTAAAAGTCATTTAAAGTCATTTTTTGTGTTAAAAGTATCTGTTTAACTGTTGTAGGCTACACACTCAAGTGTGCTAGCCTGTTTAAAGCATTTAAAGTGTTTCTGTTTAGTTCACTGTACTATCTGTAAAAAAAAGAAAAAAAACAAAAAAAATATTTTTCCCACCTTTTCTAAGATAGTCTAGTCCACTTTTCAGGTTCTGCTGAATTCAGGGCTGTGGTACAAGTTCCTGTGTTGCCCATATCCTTACTTGGATAGGAGGAAGTTTCTCTGTTCACCAGTGAGAGTGGGGAGCTTTGAGCAGCCTATCTGTCCCTGGAGGAGTGGTCTCAGCCCAGCAACTAGTAGTTTATTGGCCGTTTTGGGCTAATTTCTATCTCTTTTATCTCCCTGCCTTAAAACCCGCATTTGCGTGGTTTTGCACGTCGCGCACCTCCGCAGCGTGCCGGTTAGCTAAGGTTAAACTATTCCCGGCTCCACGAAGTCTGCTCTTCAATTTTTCCCTAGGAACAGGTCAAACTTTTAACTAAAGCACTCAAACCAGTTTCTTTTAAGCCCAGCACTTGCCCAAATCTCCTACTAAGCACCAATAAACGCTAGCACTACCCCCCCTATACTATACAGAAGTACAGAGCTCTCTATTCATCCCTATCCGGACAATCAGTATAACGTCACTTTATCTGTGCAGGCATGTCTAAAGGGCAGTTTCAAGTGTACTCTCCAGTCCAGCTGGTGAATCTGGGCATCTTGAGGCAATGTTACAATTGCCTCATGTACACAGACAACCCTCTCCTCCTTCCAACAAACGCAAATGTATGTGAGAGATGCAACTTTACAGCCAGGCTGGAGGCAAAGCTCTCTCAACCCAAGACTGCAACAGTCAGTCATTAGGAGAAGGGAAACACTTGCACCACACTACCAGTCTCACATAGACCAATCTTTTCTGCACCAGACAATAACACACATAAAAACACAAAAAGATACTTGGAGGCTCTAAATAGAAATCTGCCAAAGCAGCAGAGACCTCCAAAGCAGACATCCAAACAACCTCCATGCCCCAACAACAACCACATACAACATACTTTACAAAATCAGTGTGCCATGCAATCACAACCCTTAAGGCTAAACAACACACCCAATACACTAGTAATAGGTGACTCTATTGTCAGGCACACTGACGTCCCACTCACTAGTCTGAACAAGGAGAAGGTCACTGTAAGCTGCCTGTCAGGTGCCAGGATCCGCCACATAACACAAGCACAAAGGTCACTCCACAACAGGTACAAATATGACTCTGTCATTGTCCATGTTGGTGTGAATGACCTGAGATGTACCTCCCTGGACTACATGAAAAGAGACATAGAGGAACTCTCAGATCATGTAGCCCAGGCCGGTATGACCCTGACCCTGAGTAGCATCTTGCCCTTACCAAAAATGATGCCACAGTATAAAGATAAAATGATCAATTTTAACAATTGGTTAAGCTTTTGGTGTCATTCAAAGGGGATCCAGTGTTTGTCAGCCTGGGATGACATGCTCGACAAGCCTCGCTGCTTTGCCAGAGATGGCTTGCACCTGTCTCCCTTGGGCTTTTGAATATTGGCCAAGGCTCTTGCCGCCCCCATAGTGCCTTTTTTAGGCAAGGCTCAAAAGACAAACCCACCTCCGTAAACAACACAAGCAACCAAAAACTGAGGGTAATGCTACTCAATGCCAGAAGTCTAAACCTCAAAATGCACGCACTCGAGGCACTCCTCAGTAAGGAGGGAATTGATATATGTGCAGTAACAGAAACCTGGTTCAAGGCTCCAGACAGCACCCCAGCACTACCCACTACCAGGCTACAACTCTTACCATACCTTTCGGCCCCAAAACTCAGACCGAAGTACAAAAGGTGGGGGTGTATCCATTTTCATCAAGGATTTCCACACCTCCAGGCTAGTAGCACAGCATGAGGCCTCAGAGACCATCCATGTGCAACTAACAGTGGGCAAAACTGCTTTTCAGTTTGTAGCCTGCTATAGATTGCACACCTTGTCTCAGGACCCCCACTCAGCATTCCTGAGAACACTGGAAAATATGAAGATCCTACCCAACACCATGATACTGGGTGATTTCAACTACCCAACACCATGATACTGGATGATTTCAACTACCCAAACATAGACTGGGAAAATTACTCAAGTACAAACTCCTTTGCCCAACACTTCCTAGAGTTTATAAACTCAAACGCCCTGGAACAACTGCTTACCACTCCCATGAGAGGTGACAACATATTGGACTTGATCATCACCAACATGGGAGATCAATGTTCCACACCAGAGGTAAACCTGTCGCTGGTAAGATCAGACCATAAACTAATCACACTAGACATCCACATCCCGACCCCACCCCCAGTCAAGGAAACCACTGTAAAAAACTTTTCAGAAGCAAACTTCACACTTCTCAGGACCGAGGTGGAAAGTTTCAAAGTCCCATTGCTAAGGGATAATGCAGCCCAAACTGCAGAATCCTTTACAAATGCTTTCTATGTGCACCTACAGGAATGCATGGATCGAGCCATCCCAAGCAAAACAAAGACTCACTCCTCCAAAATGAGGAAACCAGTCTGGTGGACCCCGGCCATAAATAAGCTCTACAATAGAAGGAGAAAACTATTACAGGATAAAGCAAAATCCCAAAAAGGGAAGGCATCCCTAATCAGTACCAGCAAGAAACTACGATCCCTCATAAAATCATCCAAAGCCAACTTCGAAAGAAAAATTGCCAAAGACACTAAAGATAATCACAAAGCCTTCTTTAGCTATGTCAAGAATCTAAGTGGCAACTCTTAGATATGCTCTAAGCTAGTACAACATGACGAAAAATACACTGAACCAACTGACATTGCCAACATCCTGGCTGACAGGTTCAGTGCAAACTTTACCCCCCCCCCAAAAGGTCCCGTGTCCCTTCCAGAAGATTGTAGAGCCCCAGCCCTTACAGACACACAGGTGAAAACAGCCCTTTCCAAAGCAAAAAGCACAGCATCAATGGGACCGGATGGCATCCCAGGCTGTGTCTTACACAAGCTCCAAAAGGAACTAACCCCTCACCTAAACTCACTGCTCAGCCTCACCACAGACTATGTACCCAAAGAATGGCATACAGCAACAGTTATCCCACTCCACAAAGGTGGTGCCACAATGGACCCCGGGAACTAGAACCCTATGAGTCTGACTAGCTTGGTCTGCAAAGCCATGGAGCACATCATCATGGAACTCATCAACAGAGACATTGGGAACCTCCAGACACTGGACCCTACCCAATTCGGCTTTGTTAAAGGCAGATCCTGCCTCTTAAACCTGGTTGACTTCTCTGAAAAAGTTATCAAGGCCATAGATGAGGGAAAGGTAGTCCACACAGCCTACCTGGACCTCGCAAAGGCCTTCGACACCATTCCCCACTCAGGCATTATAGATACGCTCATCAGCTTGAACATTAATCCCTATGTCACAAGATGGGTAGCAAACTGGCTCATGGATAGAACTCACATGGTCAGAGTTGCAGGTGCTAAGTCCGACTCCAAACCAATTACAAGTGGCGTCCCACAGGGCTCAGTCCTGGGACCCCTCCTGTACGGTATATACTTTTCTGAGGTACAGACAAGCACGGAAGGACTGTGGCTGACCAAATTTGCAGATGACTGCAAACTGGGGGCCATAATCGACTCCCCAGCTGACACAGACATCCTCCAGAAGGGTCTCACGGAGACGAATACCTGGTGTCAGAATCATGGCCTCAAGCTAAATGCCAAAAAGTGCATAGTCATCCTCTTTAGTAAGAACAAAGTACCCACAAACTACCACATAGGCGGTAGCCCACTAAGTACGGAACATGTAATTAGGGACTTAGGGACACAAGTAGATAGCAACCTCTCCTTTGACAATCACATTGCCAATGTGGTTAGAAAATCCTTCTATGTAACCCACCTAATCACAAAAGGGTTCGCATCTAGATCAAGAGAGGTTATTGTGCCCCTCTACTCATCGCTCATCAGGCCCATAATAGAGTACAATGCCGCATTTGGGATGTACCTTACTCGACACCTGCAACAGCTGGAAAGACCCCAGAAGTACCTCACCAAGAGGATCATGGGCCTCAAACAGATGCCCTATGCAGCCAGGCTAAAGAAACTCCAGCTCTACTCGGTTGCTTACCGCCTTCTCAGAAGAGACCTCTGCCTTACGTACAAGGCCATGTCTAACCCTGAACTAATGGATATGCTCCACCTAAAGAAAACCAAATCTCTTAGAGCCACACGCTCTAGGGATTTAAACCTTAGCACAACAATTAATAGGACATGCTGGAGGGACAGATTCCTGTCCCAGAGACTTCCCTCACTCTGGAATAGAATCCCAATCTATGTTAGGCAAAGCTCCTCACTGACTCTCTTCAAGAGAAATCTTGATGAGTGGATGGGAAATCGTAAATTTACACCTGGGATTACATCAGTGGCCCTGCTGGACAGAGGCCCAGGAAACTAATCTAAAAGGGAGGTGAAAGCCAACACACTCTGGCTAGGCTTATAAATGCCCTTGGGCAGATAGCCTAGTACGAACCTATGAATCTATATCTACACCACCAAGACCCCCACATAGATGCACAAAATCATTCTCGGAGGCTTTCAATAAGAATCTACCCAAACAACAGAGACCTCCAAAGCAGAAACGCAAGCAAGCTCCAGCCCTCACCACAACCCAAAGGACACATAACACACAGTCTCAATGTGCCACTCAACTACCGCCCATAAGGCTACTACGTACCTAGCACATTGGTCATAGGTGACTCTATAGTCAGGCACACTGATGTTCCACTCACCAGAATAGACAAGGAGAAGGTTGCTGTTAGCTGCCTGTCAGGTGCCAGGGTCCGTCACATAACTCACGCACTCAGGTCACTCACAACAAGTACAACTATGATTCAGTCATTGTCCATGTTGGTGTGAATGACCTGAGATGGACCTCCCTGGAGTACATGAAAAGAGATGTAGTGGAGCTCTCTGATCTTGTAATCCAGGCAGGTATGACCCTAGCCCTGAGTAGCATCCTACTTTCACCCAGAATGATACCGCAATACAAGGACAAAATGATTGACTTCAACAATTGGCTAAACTTCTGGTGTCATTCAAAGGGGATCCAGTATTTGCTTGCCTGGGATGACATTGTTGACAGGCCATGATGCTTTGCCAGAGATGGCCTGCATCTGTCGCCCCTGGGATTCCGGATACTGGCTAAGGCTTTTGCCGCCCCTATAGTGCCTTTTTTAGGCAAAGCTCAAAAAACAAAACCACCACCGTACCTAATACAGGCAAGAAAAAACTGAGGCTAATGCTACTCAATGCTAGAAGTCTAAACCTCAAAACGCACTCACTTGAGGCACTCCTTAAAATGGAGACTATCAATATCTGTGCAGTGACTGAAACCTGGTTCAAGGCTCCAGAGAGCACCCCTGCACTACCAGAATATAACTCATACCATACCTTTCGGCCATCAAACCAGAACCTGAACACCAAGGATTGGGGTGTGTCCATATTCATTAAGGACAACCACACCTCCAGGCTAGTTGCCCAACATAATTCATCTGAAATTATACAAGTGCAACTAACCCTGAGCAAAACTGCAATCCATATTGTACAGATCCCACACCATGCCCCCACGATTCCCACTCCTCTTTTCTTGATACATTAGAGAATATCAGGGTCCAACCTAACACCCTAATACTGTGAGATTTCAACTACCCCACCATTAACTGGGAAAACTACTCTTGTACCAACTCCTTTCCTCAACACTTCTTAGAATTCATAAACTCCAATGCCATGGATCAACTTGTCCACACCCCTACCAGGGGCAATAATATCCTAGACCTAGTAATTACCAATATGAGTGACAGGTGCTCCATAATTGAAGTCAACTCCTCGTTGGTCAGATCCGACCATAAACTAATCACCTTAGATATCCACATCCTGCCACCACCCTCCACTAAGGAAACCACAGTAAAAAACTACTCCAAAGCCAACTTTGTGCTTCATAAGGCAGAAGTGGCCAATTTTACAACATCCATGCAGATGTACAATACAGTCAACAGTGCCGAGTCTTATACAAACGCACTCTATAAGCACCTTCACAGTGCATGGATCATGTTATCCCTAATAGAACCAAAACACAGTCTTCTAAAAAAGGAAACCAATCTGGTGGTCCCCTGCTATTAACAAACTCTAAAACAGAAGGAAGAAACTGTTGCAAAAGAGAATGAAATCCCAAGAATGGAGGAGCTCCCTGGTCAGCCTCAGCAAGAAGCTGAGATCCCTCATAAAATCCTCCAAAGCGAACTATGAAAACAAGATTGCCACTGACTCTAAGGACAACCATAAAACATTCTACAGCTACTTCAAGAATCTCAATGGCAACACCCAGATCTGCTCTGAATTACAGCACAATGGCACAAAATTCACAGAACCAACTGATATCGCCAACATCCTGGCTGATAGGTTCAGTGCCAGCTTTACCCCCCCTCACCTCCTAAAGAGCCCATATCCATACCGGATGAATGCAGTGTCCCTGCAATCACAAATGAACAGGTGAAATCTGCACTATCGAAAGCCAAGAACACGGCATCAATGGGACCGGACAATATCCCTGGATGCATTCTACATGAACTCCAGAATGACCTAGTCCCCCCACCTAAGCATCATGTTCAATCATAGCCTCTCGACAGGCTTTGTACCCACTGAATGGCGCACGGCAACAGTCATACCACTCCACAAAGGGGGAGCCACCACGGACTCCGGGAACTATCGCCTATTAGTCTGTCGAGCCTAGTCTGCAAGGCCATGGAGCGTATTATCATGGAACTCATAAACAAGGATATTGGTAACCTCCAAACTCTGGACCCCACCCAGTTCAGGTTTGTGAAAGGCAGATCATGTCTACTGAACCTGATCGACTTCTTTGAAACAGTCACCAAAGCCATGGATGAGGGTAAGGCAGTCCACACAGTCTATCTTGACCTCGCCAAGGTGTTTGACACCATCCCCCATTCTGGTATCATAGACAAACTCACCAAGCTGGGTATAAATCCATAAGTCACAAGATGGGTCACCAACTGGCTCACAGACAGAACCCACACTGTAAAAATTGCGGACTTCAAATCTGACTCCAAACCTGTAAGAAGTGGAGTACCACAAGGTTCAGTCTTGGGTCCTCTCCTGTTTGGGATCTACTTCTCTGAAGTACAGGCCAACACAGAGGGCCTCTGGCTGACAAAGTTCGCAGATGATTGCAAACTGGGTGCCACAGTCGAGTCCCCAAATGATGTGGACATCCTGCAAAAGGGCCTCACTGAGACTGATGCCTGGTGTCAGAGCCATGGCCTCAAGCTCAACGCCAAAAAATGCATTGTCATCCCCTTTGAAAAAAAACCTGTACCCATGGACTACCATATAGGTGGCTTCCGCTTAATGCCGAAGGCGTGATAAAAGACCTTGGGACTCTTATTGGACAGTAGCCTCTCCTTTGATAATCACATTGCCACAGTAGTCAGGAAATCCTTCTACGTGGCACACCTCATCATGAAAGGGTTCTCATCCAGGAAAAAAGAAGTCATTGTCCCCCTCTACTCAGCTCTCATCATACCCATTATACAGTACAATGCCCCATTTGGAATGTACCTTACAAGGCATCCGCAGCAGCTGGAAAGGCCACAAAAATACCTCACTAAGAGGATTGTGGGACTCAAACAGTTACCCTACGCTGACCGCCTAAAAAAACACCAGCTTTACTCTGTAGCATATTGCCTACTCCGAGGTGATCTCTGCCTAACATACAAAGCTATGTCAAACCCTGAGCTGCTGGACATGCAACACAAAAAGAAATCCCAATCCCTCAGAGCCACACGCTCTAGAGATCTAAACCTCGTCACGACAATTAACAGAACATGCTGGAGAGATAGATTCCTGTCCCAGAGACTTCCCATACTCTGGAACAAGCTACCTATCTATGTCAAGCAGAGATAGTCACTAGCACTCTTCAAGAAGACGAGTGGATGGGTACTAGGAAATTCACCCCGGTAATGGCCCTGCTAGAAAGGGGCGCAGGAAATTAGCATCCTTGGGTGGCGAAAGCCAGGGAACTTTGTTTGCTAGGCTTACATAGGTCCTAGGGCCGATAGCCTACTACCTACCTATAAACCTATGAACACACACACAAGCATTAAAAAAATGGTAGGGACCTCCTTCAAGTGCAAAACAGTAGTTAATTAATAAACTTGCCACTGTTCATGTGAATTACTTTCGAGGGAGAAGCTTGGTCCTGTGTGCATCCTTATTTATCCCAGGGTGATTAATGGTTAGATATTACCATCTCAGACAATACGTCATATATACATAATGTATGGTATTAAACATGTTCTATACATGCGGATTTAAAATCGTAGATGCGAACAGTTATGAATTAAAATCAAATCACCTATCATGATTTTTCAACAACGGTATTTCTGGGTTGTTTGACAGGTCCATGGTAGAGTGTTTCCCTTTAAATGTCTCAAAACCTAATAAGGAAGAAAATCCATGGAATAAATTAAGTCATCTTAAAGAGAGTGCAGCAACAAGTTTTAACACGGTGAGACATTTTGTTCAAAAATGATTTAAGTCTGAAAGGGGGAACGAGAGATATCCGTAGAAAAGATGCCGTGAGAGTTGGTTGCGTTCGTGGCTCGAGGCAGTTTGGGTTTTACACTCACGACTCATCCCAGAATACACCGAGAGGTAGGGGCAGTAGAGAGCAGTAAAACATGGCTGAAGCTGGGAATGGATTTTGGGAGCAACTCAAGTCCTGCATCGCTTGGTCTTGGACGTATCTATGGACAGTGTGGTTCTTTGTAATGCTCTTTCTGGTGTACATATTACGAGTGCCTTTAAAAATAAACGACAATCTCACTTCAGGTAAGTAAACGACGGTCCCAGTGTAGAGTGCCTACAGGGAGAAAACTTACTATAACTTGCATGTACTTTTATAGACACGTCTACACATTTTGTATGCATGTACATGTCCGATGCTGGCAATGTAAACCGAGGTTAAACATGTTTTGCAAAAAGTTTCAGTATTACGTTTAGTTTGGCGTTGCTTTCTTCATGTTTTGCTTCTAGGTAAGTCCTGAAGCACTTATTACACCGTTAAACTTTTTCTATTATTTGCAGTTGGTCTCTACTACGTTTGATTCCCCTGGGTCTTAAAGCCGGTGTTATAAATTGCTGTCAAAGCAGGTATTCCCAGATTTACTGGCGATTTTCTTTAGTAATGAGTGTGCCGCCTTATGTGGCAGGTTGATGGGTTTGCGCAATATTAATATTATGCTTCTAATGGAGTTTCGTGATAATATCAGTCATTTGTATTTTTCTTTTTGGTCTTAGCATTACTTATCAGGATGAGGTTCTACATATATTAAAAAGACTTTTGCGGAAATTGTGTATAAAATGAAAAGCACAGAGCATTTACCTGGGACTCCTGAATAATACTTAACAATTCTGGAAGTTCTTCAATAGATGGTGTTTTGTGTACGCTTATAAATTAGGTATGTTTGAATAATTTTGAAAGTTTTTCATGAATTATATGCTTTTGTAATCTGGGCATACTATCAATTATTGTCGTCTTCTCCAGTGGTTCTACAGAACTGAGAAAGATGTCTGGAGCCTGAACAACAAAAGCGACACATTTTGTCAAGTTTAAACATGATGGAATTGGAAATTTAAAAGTGAAGGAAATAAGTGCCTACAGTAGGGTTGCCACCTTTTCAAATGCCCAAAGTGGGACATTTTTGGTACAAACGTCAGAGTTTGCAGACTGAAACATACCCATGGCCAGTACAAAGGACAGATCTTGACATTTTTGCCTAAATAAAAGCTTATTCTTGTAACATTTTAGATGCTTATTCTGTTTCTTATAATATGTGGTTGTTTCATATACATAATTGTTTTATGCAACTATTACATAAAATATAAGAAATAATTTTGTCCTAAAATCTCAGGACATTTGCCATTTTTACCATTGTTTTTGCAGGAAACAACTGCCCAATGAGGGACTGTCCCTCGCAAAGTGGGACAGGTGGTAACCTTAGCCTACATAATGTGGTAGTATTGTGATCAGGGAACAAGAATTGTCTAAAAATGTCAGTGTTTTGTGTTAAAAGTTGTGCCTTTAGTGTATTGAGGAACTGGGCTATTCCTGTATGCATTTTATTTATTTATTTATGGAGAAGAAATGATGATCTTAAATCATTTAGTTTCTTTACAGATGTTTGACTGAGTGACCAATGTTAATATCGGGATCATAAAACATGTATGGCAAAAAATGTTTATGCGTGTATAGGGTCACAAAACGTGCCACAAAACATGAACGACCAGAAGTATGTGTGTGGTGGGGGGGAAGTGCAAAACTGTGTGTGTGTGGGGTGTGTGTGTGCAAAACAGTAGTGTGTGTGGGGGGGGGGTGCAAAACAGTAGTGTGTGTGTGTGTGTGTGGGGGGTGCAAAACTGTGTGTGTGGTGCAAAACTGTGTGTGGGGGGGTGGAAAAGAGTGTGTGTGTGTGGGGGTGAAAGAGTAGTGTGTGTGTGGGGGTGAAAGAGTAGTGTGTGTGTGGGGGGTGCAAAAGAGTAGTGTGTGTGTGTGGGGGGGTGCCAAACAGTAGTGTGTGTGTGTGGGGGGGTGCAAAACAGTAGTAGTGTGTGTGTGTGGGGGTGCAAAACAGTAGTGTGTGTGTGTGGGGGTGCAAAACAGTAGTGTGTGTGGGGGTGCATAACAGTAGTGTGTGTGTGTGGGGGTGCATAACAGTAGTGTGTGTGTGTGTGTGGGGGTGCAAAACAGTAGTGTGTGTGTGTGTGTGTGGGGGTGCAAAACAGTAGTGTGTGTGGGGGTGCAAAACAGTAGTGTGTGTGTGTGTGGGGGTGCACAACAGTAGTGTGTGTGTGTGTGTGTGGGTGCACAACAGTAGTGTGTGTGTGTGTGTGTGGGGGTGCAAAACAGTAGTGTGTGTGTGTGGGGGTGCAAAACAGTAGTGTGTGTGTGTAGGGGGAAGTGCCAAACAGTAGTGTGTGTGTAGGGGAAGTGCAAACAGTAGTGTGTGTGTGTGGGAAGTGCAAACAGTAGTGTGTGTGTAGGGGAAGTGCAAACAGTAGTGTGTGTGTGTGGGGAAGTGACAAACAGTAGTGTGTGTGTGGGGAAGTGACAAACAGTAGTGTGTGTGTGGGGAAGTATTTAGTGTGTGTGTGGGGAAGTGCAAAACAGTAGTGTGTGTGTGTAGGGAAGTGCAAAACAGTAGTGTGTGTGTGTGCAAAACAGTAGTGTGTGTGTGTGTGTAGGGAGTGCAAACAGTAGTGTGTGTGTGGGGGGTGCAAACAGTAGTGTGTGTGTGTGAGGGGAGTGCAAAACAGTAGTGTGTGTGTGTAGGGGGATGGGCGAAACAGCAGTGTGTGTGTGTGTGTGTGTGTAGGGGCACAAAACAGTAGTGTGTGTGTGTGTGTAGGGGAAGTGCAAAACAGTAGTGTGTGTATGTAGGGGGAAGGGCAAAACAGTAGTGTGTGTGTGTAGGGGAAAGGGCACAACAGTAGTGTGTGTAGGGGAAAGGGCACAACAGTAGTGTGTGTGTGTAGGGGGAAGGGCACAACAGTAGTGTGTGTGTAGGGGGGAAGGGCAAAACAGTAGTGTGTGAGTGTGTGTGTAGGGGGAAGTGCAAAACAGTCGTGAGTGTGTGTGTGTAGGGGAAAGTGCAAAACAGTGAGTGTGTGTGTAGGGGAAAGTGCAAAACAGCAGTGTGTGTGTGTGTGTGGGGGAAAGGGCAAAACAGTAGTGTGTGTGTGTGTAGGGGAAAGTGCAAAACAGTCGTGAGTGTGTGTGTGTAGGGGAAAGTGCAAAACAGTAGTGTGTGTGTGTAGGGGAAAGTGCAAAACAGTAGTGTGTGTGTGTAGGGGAAAGTGCAAAACAGTAGTGTGTGTGTGTGTAGGGGAAAGTGCAAAACAGTAGTGTGTGTGTGTGTAGGGGAAAGTGCAAAACAGTAGTGTGTGTGTGTGTAGGGGAAAGTGCAAAACAGTAGTGTGTGTGTGTGTGTGTAGGGAGTGCAAAACAGTAGTGTGTGTGTGTGTAGGGAAAGTGCAAAACAGTAGTGTGTGTGTGTGTGTAGGGGAAAGTGCAAAACAGTAGTGTGTGTGTGTGTAGGGGAAAGTGCAAAACAGTAGTGTGTGTGTGTGTGTAGGGAAAGTGCAAAACAGTAGTGTGTGTGTGTGTAGGGGAAAGTGCAAAACAGTAGTGTGTGTGTGTGTGTAGGGGAAAGTGCAAAACAGTAGTGTGTGTGTGTGTGTGTAGGGGAAAGTGCAAAACAGTAGTGTGTGTGTGTGTGTGTGTGTGTGTGTGTGTGTGTGTGTGTAGGGGAAAGTGCAAAACAGTAGTGTGTGTGTAGGGGAAAGTGCAAAACAGTAGTGTGTGTGTGTGTGTAGGGGAAAGTGCAAAACAGTAGTGTGTGTGTGTAGGGGAAGTGCAAAACAGTAGTGTGTGTGTGTGTGTGTAGGGGAAAGTAAAAAACAGTAGTGTGTGTGTGTGTAGGGGAAAGTAAAAAAACAGTAGTGTGTGTGTGTGTAGGGGAAAGTGCAAAACAGTAGTGTGTGTGTGTAGGGGAAAGTGCAAAACAGTAGTGTGTGTGTGTGTAGGGGAAAGTGCAAAACAGTAGTGTGTGTGTGTGTAGGGGAAAGTGCAAAACAGTAGTGTGTGTGTGTGTGTGTGTGTAGGGGAAAGTGCAAAACAGTAGTGTGTGTGTGTGTGTGTAGGGGAAAGTGCAAAACAGTAGTGTGTGTGTGTGTAGGGGAAAGTGCAAAACAGTAGTGTGTGTGTGTAGGGGAAAGTGCAAAACAGTAGTGTGTGTGTGTAGGGGAAAGTGCAAAACAGTAGTGTGTGTGTGTGGGGGAAAGTGCAAAACAGTAGTGTGTGTGTGTGTGTGTAGGGGAAAGTGCAAAACAGTAGTGTGTGTGTGTGTGTGTAGGGGAAAGTGCAAAACAGTAGTGTGTGTGTGTGTAGGGGAAAGTGCAAAACAGTAGTGTGTGTGTGTGTGTGTGTAGGGGAAAGTGCAAAACAGTAGTGTGTGTGTGTGTGTAGGGGAAAGTGCAAAACAGTAGTGTGTGTGTGTAGGGGAAAGTGCAAAACAGTAGTGTGTGTGTAGGGGAAAGTGCAAAACAGTAGTGTGTGTGTAGGGGAAAGTGCAAAACAGTAGTGTGTGTGTGTGTGCAAAACAGTGTGTGTGTGTGTGTGTGCAAAACAGTGTGTGTGTGTGTGTGTGTGTAGGGGAAAGTGCAAAACAGTAGTGTGTGTGTATAGGGGATAGTGCAAGACAGTGTGTGTGTAGGGGGAAGTGCAAAACAGTAGTCTGTGTGTGTAGGGGATAGTGCAAGACTGTGTGTGTAGGGGGAAGTGCAAGACAGTGTGTGTGTGTGTAGGGGGAAGTGCAAGACAGTGTGTAGGGGAAAGTGCAAAACAGTAGTGTGTGTGTGTAGGGGATAGTGCAAGACAGTGTGTGTGTGTGTAGGGGGAAGTGCAAGACAGTGTGTGTGTAGGGGGAAGTGCAAAACAGTAGTCTGTGTGTGTAGGGGATAGTGCAAGACTGTGTGTGTAGGGGGAAGTGCAAGACAGTGTGTGTGTGTAGGGGGAAGTGCAAGACAGTGTGTGTGTGTGTAGGGGGAAGTGCAAGACAGTGTGTGTGTGTGTAGGGGGAAGTGCAAGACAGTGTGTGTGTAGGGGGAAGTGCAAAACAGTGTGTGTGTGTAGGGGAAGTGCAAGACAGTGTGCGTGTGCGTAGGGGGAAGTGGAAGACAGTGCGTGTGTGTGTGTAGGGGAAGTGCAAGACAATAGTGTGTGTGTGTAGGGGAAGTGCAAAACAGTGTGTGTGTGTGTAGGGGATAGTGCAAGACAGTGTGTGTGTGTGTAGGGGGAAGTGCAAGACAGTGTGTGTGTGTAGGGGGAAGTGCAAGACAGTGTGTGTGTGTAGGGGTAAGAGCAAGACAGTGTGTGTGTAGGGGAAGTGCAAGACAGTGTGTGTGTGTAGGGGAAGAGCAAGACAGTGTGTGTGTGTGTAGGGGGAAGTGCAAGACAGTGTGTGTGTGTAGGGGGAAGTGCAAGACAGTGTGTGTGTGTAGGGGAGTGCAAAACAGTAGTGTGTGTGTGTGTGGGGAGTGCAAAACAGTAGTGTGTGTGAGGGGGAAGTGCAAAACAGTAGTGTGTGTGTGTGCGGGGGGAGTGCAAAACAGTAGTGTGTGTGTGTGTGGGGAGTGCAAAACAGTAGTGTGTGTGTGTGTGGGGGAGTGCAAAACAGTAGTGTGTGTGTGTGTGCGGGGAGTGCAAAACAGTAGTGTGTGTGTGTGTGAGGGAGTGCAAAACAGTGTGTGTGTGTGGGGGGAGTGCAAAACAGTAGTCTGTGTGTGTGTGTGCGGCGGCAGTGCAAAACACTCGTGTGTGTGTGTGTGGGGAGTGCAAAACAGTAGTGTGTGTGTATGGGGAGTGCAAAACAGTAGTGTGTGTGTGTGTGTGGGGAGTGCAAAACAGTAGTGTGTGTGTGTGTGTGTGGGGAGTGCAAAACAGTAGTGTGTGTGTGTGTGTGGGAGTGCAAAACAGTAGTGTGTGTGTGTGTGTGTGGGGAGTGCAAAACAGTAGTGTGTGTGTGTGTGAAAGTGCAAAACAGTAGTGTGTGTGTTTGTGGGGGGGGAGTGCAAAACAGTAGTGTGTGTGTGTGTGGGGAGTGCAAAACAGTAGTGTGTGTGTGGGGAGTGCAAAACAGTAGTGTGTGTGTGTGGGGAGTGCAAAACAGTAGTGTGTGTGTGTGTGTGTGGGGAGGTGCAAAACAGTAGTGTGTGTGTGTGTGTGTGTGTGTGGGGGTGCAAAACAGTAGTGTGTGTGTGTAGGGGAGTGCAAAACAGTAGTGTGTGTGTGTGTGTGGGGAGTGCAAAACAGTAGTGTGTGTGTGTGTAGGGGAAAGTGCAAAACAGTAGTGTGTGTGTGTGCGGGGGGAGTGCAAAACAGTAGTGTGTGTGTGTGCGGGGGGAGTGCAAAACAGTAGTGTGTGTGTGTGTGCTGGGAGTGCAAAACAGTAGTGTGTGTGTGTGTGTGTGAGGGTGCAAAACAGTGTGTGTGTGTGTGAGGGGGAAGTGCAAAACAGTAGTGTGTGTGTGTGCGGGGGGAGTGCAAAACAGTAGTGTGTGTGTGTGTGCGGGGGGAGTGCAAAACAGTAGTGTGTGTGTGTGTGCGGGGGGAGTGCAAAACAGTAGTGTGTGTGTGGGGAGTGCAAAACAGTAGTGTGTGTGTGTGGGGAGTGCAAAACAGTAGTGTGTGTGTGTGTGTGGGGAGTGCAAAACAGTAGTGTGTGTGTAGGGGAGTGCAAAACAGTAGTGTGTGTGTGTGCGCGGGGGGAGTGCAAAACAGTAGTGTGTGTGTGTGTGTGTGCGGGGGGAAGTGCAAAATAGTAGTGTGTGTGTGTGTGTGTGCGGGGGGAGTGCAAAACAGTGTGTGTGTAGGGGGATGTGCAGAAGTGTACTGTGTGTGTGCAGGGGGATGTGCAGAAGTGTACTGTGTGTGTGCAGGGGGATGTGCAGAACAGTAGTGTGTGTGTGCAGGGGGGAAGTGCAAAACAGTGTGCGTAGGGGGAAGTGCAAAACAGTAGTGTGTGTGTGTGTGTGTGTGTGCAGGGGGGAAGTGCAAAACAGTAGTGCTTGTCTGTGTGCAGGGGGGAAGTCCAAAACAGTATATATGTGTGTGTGTGCAGGGAAGTGCAAAACAGTAGTGTGTGTGTGGGGGAAGTGCAAAACAGTAGTGTGTGTGTGTAGGGGGAAGTGCAAAACAGTAGTGTGTGTGGGTGGGTGCAAAACAGTAGTGTGTGTGTGGGGGGTGCAAAACAGTAGTGTGTGTGTAGGGGGAAGTGCCAAACAGTAGTGTGTGTGTAGGGGGGAAGTGCCAAACAGTAGTGTGTGTGTAGGGGGGAAGTGCAAAACAGTAGTGTGTGTGTGTGTGTGTGTAGGGGGAAGTGCAAAACAGTAGTGTGTGTGTAGGGGAAAGTGCAAAACAGTAGTGTGTGTGTGTGTGTGTGTGTAGGGGAAAGTGCAAAACAGTAGTGTGTGTGTGTGTGTAGGGGGAAGTGCAAAACAGTAGTGTGTGTGTGTAGGGGGAAGTGCAAAACAGTAGTGTGTGTGTGTGTAGGGGGAAGTGCAAAACAGTAGTGTGTGTGTGTGTGTGTAGGGGGAAGTGCAAAACAGTAGTGTGTGTGTGTGTGTGTGTGTGTGTGTGTGTGTGTGTGTGTGTGTGTGTGTAGGGGGAAGTGCAAAACAGTAGTGTGTGTATAGGAGGAAGTGCAAAACAGAAGTGTGTGTAGGGGGGAAGTGCAAAACAGTAGTGTGTGTGTGTGTGTGTGTGTGTGTGTGTGTGTGTGTGTGTGTAGGGGGAAGTGCAAAACAGTAGTATGTAGGGGGGAAGTGCAAAACAGAAGTGTGTGTGTGGGGGAGTGCAAAACAGTAGTCTGTGTGTGTGTGCATGTGTGTGTAGGGGGGGAGTGCAAAAACAGTAGTGTGTGTAGGTGGGAAGTGCAAAACAGTAGTGTGTGTGTGTGTGTGTGTGTGTGTAGGGGGAAGTGCAAAACAGTAGTGTGTGTGTGTAGGGGGGAGTCCGAAACAGTAGTGTGTGTAGGGGGGGGGAAGGAGTGCAAAACACTAGTGTGTGTAGTTCATAGGGTAGTTCATAGGTTAGTACTAAGCTAACTGCCCTTGTGAGCCATTTTAAGCCTAGCCAATTATCTCTTGTGAGACTCAGACCTTGTGTTTGTAAGGCAATCACCTTAACTATTAAGCCACCCTCCCAACAAGTGTGTGTGCGTATGTGTAGGGGGGGAGTGCAAAAAAAACAGGAGTGTGTGTAGGGGGAAGTGCAAAACAATAGTGTGTGTGTGTAGGGGAAGTGCAAAACAATAGTGTGTGTGTAGGGGGAAGTGCAAAACAATAGTGTGTGTGTAGGGGGAAGTGCAAAACAATAGTGTGTGTGTGTAGGGGGAAGTGCAAAACAATAGTGTGTGTGTGTAGGGGGAAGTGCAAAACAATAGTGTGTGTGTGTAGGGGGAAGTGCAAAACAATAGTGTGTGTGTGTGTAGGGGGAAGTGCAAAACAATAGTGTGTGTGTGTGTAGGGGGAAGTGCAAAACAATAGTGTGTGTGTGTGTAGGGGGAAGTGCAAAACAATAGTGTGTGTGTGTGTAGGGGGAAGTGCAAAACAATAGTGTGTGTGTGTAGGGGGAAGTGCAAAACAATAGTGTGTGTGTGTGTAGGGGGAAGTGCAAAACAATAGTGTGTGTGTGTAGGGGGAAGTGCAAAACAATAGTGTGTGTGTGTGTAGGGGGAAGTGCAAAACAATAGTGTGTGTGTGTGTAGGGGGAAGTGCAAAACAGAAGTGTGTGTGTGTGGGGGGGAGTGCAAAACAGAAGTGTGTATGCAGGGGCAGGAGGGGAAGAGGATAAACCATGAATGGCCAGAAGTGTGTGTGCGGGGGCAGGAGGGGAAGAGGGCAAACCATGAATGACCAGAAGTGTGGGGGTGCGGGTAACAGTGCAGAACATGAATAACCAGAAGTCTGTGTGTTGGGGGGGTGCAAATCATGAATGACCAGAAGTGTGTGTTTGGGGTGGGGGAGGGAAGAGTGCAAAACATGAACGACCAGAAGTATTTCTGTTGGGTGGGGGATGAGGGGAAGAGGGCAAAACATGAATGACCAGAAGTGTGTGTGGGGGGAAGAGGGCTAAACATAAACAGACAGAAGTATGTGTGTGTTGCGGGGGGTGAGGGGAGGAGTGCAAAACACGAATGACCAGAAGTTTGTGGAGGGGGGAGAGTACAAAACATGAATGACCAGAAAGTAAGTGTGTGTGTGTGTGTGTGTGTGTGTGTGTGTGTGTGTGTGTGTGTGTGTGTGTGTGTGTGTGTGTGTGTGTGTGTGTGGAGGGGAAGAGTGCAAAACACGAATGACCAAAACAAGAACGACCAAAAGTGTGTGTGGGAGGGGGGGCTGAGGGTCAGAGGGCAAAACATGAATGACCAGAAGTGTACGTGGGGTGGGAGAGGGCAAAAAATGAATGATCTTAAGTGTGTGTGTGTGGGTGGGAGGGGTGTAAGGGGAAGAGGGCAGTACATAAACCACCAGAAGTATGTGGGTGTTGGGGGAGTGGTGAGGGGAGGAGTCCAAAACACGAACGACCGGAAGTGTTTGTGGGGGGGTGAGGGGAAGAGAACAAAACATAAACAACCAAATATCTGGGGGGGGGGGTGAGAGGAGAGTGCAAATCATGAACGACCACAAGTGTGTGTGTGTGTTCATTCAAATTATGCACAAACAAGTGTGTGTGTGTTGGTGGGGGTACTTCATGACGAATAGAAGTGTGAGGGGGGCAGTGCAAAACATGAACGACTAGAAGTGTGTGTGTGGGGGAGTGCAAAACATGAGCGACCAGAAATGTATGTGTGTGTGTGGGGGAGTGAAAAGCATGAATGAAAAGTTGTGTGTGTGTGTGTGGGGGTGCAAAACATGAGCAACCAGAAGTGTGTGTTTTGGGGGAGTGAGGAGAAAGAGTGCAAAATAAGAACGACCAGAATTGTGTGTTTGGGGATGGTGAGGGAAAGAGTGCAAAACCGGAACTACCAAATGTGTGTGTGTATGTGTGTGTGTGTGTGTGTGTGTGTGTGTGTGTGTGTGTGTAGGGTCTCAAAAAGTGAATGACTAGAAGTGTGCTTGTGTGTAGGGTCACAAAACACAAATGACCAAAAATGTGAATGCTCCCTTATATGTTCATGTGTGTAAAATTTAAGATATTTCATACAGTTATACACATATATGAAGTTCAAGACCTGTCATATATTTGTCCGCTCTCAGCATAGATTCAAGTACTTTGTAATCAAATCAACTGTTTGCCAGAGTTTGTCACGGTATCTGTGTTTTAGAAATAATTTTATTCAGTGGATTCTTGTAATTTTAAAGTGATAGAGCAAAGCAGGCATAACTAAACAAACCCACAATACCATAAGCCACAGAAAAGCATGTTCCTCTGCAGCCACATTATTTAAATATATTAATCTGTGATTACATTGTGGAAAGGGTGAACATCAGACATAAACGCACTGTTTCTGCACTCTATCTTCAGCACTTCATTTTAACACACAGTATACCAGATGTGTGGTTCAGAGCACTTAAAGAACCCATTAACTGCAAACACTGAAAGCACAACACCCATGTGCACAAAACCTAAATGCGATATTAAAATTGAAAAGTAATCCCACAGCAAACAAGTGGAGGAGCAATGCCTAACACAACTGACTTTGTAGAAGCGATCCTGAGATTTCAGTTTCAGTTATAGTGATTTCCTGGAAAATTCTACTTATTTTTTCAGCAAAACTGTAAAGGTTTCCTATGCTGTTCACATACTGTCTGGTGGGGTGGGGACACAGTTGTGAGGAATAGGGCTACATTCTTCAAATTGATGTACAATTGAAAAAGTTCAGGGTATGTCCTTGGTGTCCCCTTCCTACAATGAGTTTGCCTTTTATTTTAGATTATAATTTGTCTGATAGTTGGCACAGAGGATTAAGGAAGTTTTCACAAGCTGTTTCCTGTGGTCCAGGGTTTGATTCCTTCTGCCTCCTTTGCCTAACTATATGCCTCTGAGCAAGTCACTTAATCAGGCAGCGCTCCCAGGTTGATTCAGAAAAAGGTCTGTGCAGATCAGTACTCTACCCCAGTTAACAAATATGAATATAATTAATAACTAAATTAGTAAAATAATGTGATGCCCCCTCTTGTTTACTGTCCCTTTAAATTGCACCTTCTGTAAGTGTTGCCCAATAATTGTGGGGAGTAGTTTAAGGAAATAAGTGTAAGAGTCCTACTGTAGAAGAAATCAGTTTTCTTCAGTGATGCATGTGGTTCCTAAGAATAGCAGACAGTAGCATTTCAAACAGACTGCCTCTGTGTTACATTTTGATTTATGGTGTCCCTCGTCATTTTCCAGGCTCGTCCCATGGTGGAATGACTTCAATGCATGAAGATCTGCAGTCTTCCATTTAAATAACTTGCTTTCCAGAGCGGATAGTATGAATCACATTTAAGAGCAGTAGTTATTACTTCGAAAGAAACAGATGTTAGGTGTAACGAGTTGATGAAACCAGAAGTGATGTGTGTCAAATGCCTGCTGTTGCTCTGTTGATTTTGTGTTACAGAACCTCAGTACTTGCCCCTGTTTGAGTCTCTGTTTTATATTTTTGGTTGTTGTGTGTTTCTGTAACATGTAAATGTAAGCATTTTCCTCCCTTTTCAATAGTTTGTTGAACATCTGATGCAAATAGAACCTTATAGTTAACCAGTTGCAAGGCCTTCTCAAGTGCTGTTATCTATATGCGAACGTGTGTGTGAAATAGAGGATAGTGGATTAGTCCAGATAAAATCACTTTAGCTAACAGGCCAACAGGCCTAGGAGACTGTCCCTCTGATATCTTCCGTATGGGAAGAATAAAGATGCCTTGTTGAAGTTTTTAAGTAGTATTTTCGTTAAGTAGGTAGATGAATGAGTGTTCTTGTGCTTTGAACAAACTGGCAGTAAAACAGGTGACTAATATACATATCCCTATGCTTGGACAGATGTGTTTGCCTCAGCCTATTTCATCAGGTGCTGAAAAACAGTGGAAAAAGTCTGGGAACACAAATAAACAGCATATAGCTGTACAAAAATGTCTGTCTCTGCATGATCAGTTACTAGTAAATGATACTTTATGTAGAATTATGGCTCTTTCTTCCTAACATCCTTTTCTGACTGGTGGTGAAGGTCACGGTGTTCTCTCTTCAGGTCACTATTAACAATGGTAGCACTGCTCACCAGAGCAGGTGATGCCCATGATATCACTCAGTTCTCTGACAAGGCAGTGCTAGACACCCGCCTACTACTTAAGGACTACATAGCAGTTATCCAGTAGGTTCTCTCTGTAGTGCCAGTGCAGAAGGAAGAGAAATATTTTGTTTTCCCTGCTGTACTGTGTGAGTGCCCTTCCAGACTCGGACCCTTCGTAAGCTATGACCAGTTTGCATATTTATGTTGGGAGGAAAATGCTGGCAGATTTGCGTTGCTGCATGTTGCAGAAACCACATAATGTGCACAGATGGACAGCAGGACAATGTGAAGAAACCCAGTGCCACAGCAGAGTTGCATGACAACAGACACTTATGCATGGGGCCACAAGGCATACTGGCCAGCAAAGTTATTGAACATGTACATCTCACTTTAATGATACAGTACCTTGCCAGCACCCCACCAAGCATGGCAATGCTCTGGCATGGCATCCCTAGGGACTGCAAGGTAGATTGCAAGAAGACCAAAGCCCCTTCAAGGCCAAGAGTATACCCACACATGCATAGACTGCAGGGCATGTGCATGGCCAGTCATGAGCCTCATAGTGTAGTCTACGGCTGCTACACATTGAACTAAATGCGCGAATTACAGTCATTTAGTTTCTAATTTCGTAATAGCATAATTGCCATGTTTTGACCCCAAAATAGCCTGATAAAACTAGCTGCCATTATTTGGTGTTCATAAGTAAAATTTTATGTAGTATAGTGGCTGGACCCTGACCAAAATTAATTATATTAGTCTATGAAGAAGTATGCTGTATCTGCAGCAGTAAGGGAGCACAGGCCTGTGGCACATGGGAAGGCTGACAGAATATTTGTAAGATGTGACAGTGACAGCAGCACATTATGTGGGGACACTTTCTGAGAGTGGTGGGCTGGTGGCCATCAATGCCATGGCTCCCACTCTTTGCTCAAACTGGGTGTCACAATAGGCATTAAACAGTGGGCATACAGGGTAGTCCTATACACACAGGAAGATGCCACCACTGCTATGACAGAGAGGAGAGGTGTACTGTATGGCCTAAATGTCATGTATGTGAGAGCATGCCATATATGGCTTACTGATTGGCATATTGGAAAGACACCTGGGTGCCTCCACTGCTTCCATGGGGCCGTCTGCCTCTGCATACTGGGACCAATGCCTCTAATCTGCCTCAGTTATGGATACACTCCACAGGAAAGGTAGGTCAGGGTCACATAGTGTTACAGTTTGAATTCATCCTTATCAGCGAGTGTTGGACATACTATTCCTCAGATGTGGTACACCTGTGTTAGGGATATTTTATAGCCTGTGTCACTCCCATTTGAGGCCTCAACAGCTGTCACCCCCCCCAAACACACACAGTGCAACAGTATCTGCAGGAGTTGTCCCTTAAAACCCATACTGAGCCAGGTACCCATTACTTTGGACAATAATCCTAGCCAGGCAGCACCATCCCCTCCTTGCACAGTATACCCAGTTACCTGAACATGCAACGTCCTTACCCATCCTTATTCCCTCCCTCCTTTCCACCAGTGTGCCAGTTAGTGATCCCTGTGAATGTGCCCCTCCATACATGTGCAGATGATGACCACTAATCCCTGCCATCACCGCTGTGTTGTGCATGCATAAGTAATGCCTGATGCACAGTGTGGCCAGTCAATGCAGTATACATCATAGTATGTGTTTAGTATAGCATGCTTCAGTTTTGATCTTTGTGTCTATTTTGGCCCATAGTTGTGGACCAGATGCTACCTCTTTGCCAGTGTCACAGCATATTGCATGTGTTTCTGCCTCACATGTTGTTTTCCTGTGGCTATTTCATCTAACTCTTCTTACAGCAGCTTCTGTGTCCTAGTTCTGGTCTCCATTAACAGTCCCCCACTGTAGGTGTCTGTATACCACCTTGTTGTGCAGAACTGCATAGATAGCAAATGTCTTGCTTCTTGCTGCAGGTCTCCAGAGCATATTATAGAATGCCACCAGGGGAATCTATGTAGCAAAAGCGGGCCTTCAGCAATCTAAACGCACTGAATGATGTTGAGTTGGCAGTAGTGTGGAGTTGTATGTTATCTCAGCCATCTCAGTGGTGCAGCGGTAGTGTTGTCGCCTCACAGCAAGAATTTCTCTGGCTCGATTCTCGGCTGGGGTACTTTCTGTGCAGAGTCTTCATGTCCTCACTGCATTTGTGTGGGTTTCCCCTGGATATTCTGGTTTCCTCCCACGTTATAAAGACATGCATCTGGAGCGTTTCTCCCTGGGCTTCCACTGAAAATTGGCTTTGTTCTAAGTTGGACTTTCCCAGTTAACAAATGTTAAATAAATAATTAAAATTATTGGTGTTTGTTATGCCTCCAGGGCAAATCTTTCATTGGCAAAAAGATTTCCCTATGGGATGTCACTCCAAACAAATCACTGGTGTATTTGTGATGTGGTGTATATGTAAGGATCTTGTGATGTGCCTGGATGGCACACAGGCACATTATATCATTTGTATTGCAGACCATCTGGCAGTTGACAGAGGTTTCTGTGTAGGCTAGCAAGGGTCTTGATGGTGATGTGGGTACATTCAGTGGCCCCTAGAACTCAAGTGAAATAAGCCATTCAGTTGAATGCCTGCATAGTGGTGTGTGTTTCTTCTGCTGTCTGTGGTAACCACATATCCTTCTCCACATGTTGCAACATAACTAGTGTTTGGTTTAGTGCTTGAGGTAGATGCCTGTGATATGCTTACTGTATCCACTGATGGTCTCTGGAAAGTGTCTATAGCTAAGATCATTGATGATACGCACACCTTAGTGTTTACAGGAATCAGCATTCCATGCATCTCACAGGATTCCATGTCTTTTTTTCTGCTTTTCCTAGGGGTTGCCACAGCGGATCACTGGTCTGCAATTGATTGGCAGTGGATTTTTACAGTATCGAGTTGCCAGTCCGGCACCCAACCTTCAGGCACGCACTCGCACACCTACCTGCATGTCTTTAAAGTTCAGTCAACCGCCGGGAGGACATGCAGACTCCACACACAAGGAGCTACAGACAAGAATCAAACCGGAGAGCCTCGTGCTGTGAGGCGACAACTCTAACTGCTGCACCACTGTGGCCTTATCTCACAGGATTTCACGTGAGGATGGTAAATATGTTCATAGGTTCGTACTAGGCTATCTGCCCGAAGGCATTTATAAGCCTAGCTAGAATATGTTGGCCTTCGCCGCCCTCCTTAGATGAGTTCCCTGTGCCTCTGTCCAGCAGATTCACTGAAGTGATCCCCGAGGTAAACTTTCTGTTTCCCATCCACTCATCAAGGTTTCTTTTGAAGAGTGTTAGCGAGGAGCTCTGCCTAATGTAGATTGGGATCTTGTTCCAAAGCATGGGAAGTCTCTGGGACGGGAATCTATCCCTCCAGCACGTCCTATTTATTGTTGTGGTGAGGTTTAGATCCCTAGAGTGTGTGGCTCGAGGGGATAAGGTTTTCTTTAGATGGAGCATGTCCATCAGTTCTGGGTTGGACATGGCCTTGTATATCAGGCAGAGATCACCTCTGAGTAGGTGGAATGCAACCGAGTACAACTGGAGTTTCTTCAGTCGAGCTGCATAGGGCATCTGTTTGAGGACAGTGATCCTCTTGGTGAGGTACTTCTGTGGTCTTTCCAGCTGTTGCAGGTGCCTTGTATGGTACATTCCAAATGGGGCGTTTACTCATCAGACCCATCATAGAGTACGAGGGGCACAATGACCTCTTTTGATCCGGATGCGAACCCCTTTGTGATTAGGTGGGCCATGTAGAAGGATTTTCTAACCACTTTGGCAATGTGATTATCAAAGGTGAGATTACTGTCTACTTGGGTCCCCAGATCCCTTATTATGTCTTCCGTATTTAGGGGTCTACCACCTATGATGACTGCAAACTGGACGCCATAGTAGAAAACACATCTGACACAGATATCCTTCAGAAGGGTCTCACAGAAACGGATAACTGGTGCCAGAGCCATGGCCTAAAGTTAAATGCCAAAAAATGCATAGTCATACCCTTCGGGAAAAACAAGGTTACCCCTAGCTACCAAATAGGTGGCAATCCACTGAGCACAGAAGAAGTTATCAGGGACCTGGGGACCCAGGTTGATAGTAGTCTGTCATTCAACACCCATGTAGCTAAAGTAGTTAGGAAGACCTTCTACATTGCCCACCTTATCATGAAGGGATTCTCATCTAGATCAAGGGAGGTCATAGTCTCCCTATACTCATCATTCCTCAGACCAATGATTGAGTACAATGCCCCATTCGGAATGTATCTGACCCGACACTTGCAGCAGCTGGGAGAGGCCACAAAAGTTCCTCACCAAAAGGATAAAGGGTCTCAAACATCTGTCCTATGCTGCCCGACTGGAAGAACTCCAGCTCTATTCAGTCGCAGCTTGCTCAGAGGTGACCTTTGCCTAACATACAAGGCCATGTCAAACCCAGATTTGATGAATATGCTTCACCTCAAAAAATCTAGATCTGTCAGAGCCACAAGGGCGGGAGACTTAAACCTCGACACGGCTATTAATAGGACGTGCTGGAGGGATAGATTCATCACCCAAAGACTCCCTATGCTGTGGAACAAAATCCCGGTATATGTGAGGCAGAGCACCTCGCTGGCCTTGTTCAAGAGAAATCTTGACCAATGGATGGGAGATCGCAGATATACCCCAGGGATTACCTCAGTGTCACTGCTCGACAGAGGCACAGCAAAATAATGGGTATAGTTCCCCCATACTAAAGGGGTGGCGTAAGACACAAAACTTTGGGCTAGGCTTGTAAATGCCCTCGGGCAGATAGCCTAGTATGAACCTATGTGGTAGTTTGTGGGTACTTTGTTTTTTCCAAAGGGGATGACTATGCACTTTTTGGCATTTAGCTTGAGGCCATGATTTTGACCCCAGGTATCCGTCTCAGTGAGACCCTTTTGGAGGATGCCTGTGTCAGCCGGAGAGTCAATTATAGCCCCTAGTTTGCAGTCATCTGCGAACTTGGTCAGCCATAGTCCTGTGCTTGCCTGTACCTTTGAGAAGTATATGCCGAACAGGAGGGGTCCTAGGACTGAGCCCTGGGGAACGCCACTTGTAACCGGTTTAGAGTTGGACCTAGCTCCTGCAACTCTCACCATGTGGGTTCTGTCCGTGAGCCAGTTGGCAACCCATCTTGTGATGTAGGGGTTTATGTTCAGGCTGGAGAGCTTGTCTATAATATCAGAATGGGGAATGGTGTCGAAGGCCTTGGCAAGATATAGGTAGGTTGTGTGTACCACCTTTCCCCTCATCTGTATTCTTGGCAACTGTCTCAAAGAAGTCCACCAGGTTTAGGAGGCATAATTTCCCCTTAACAAAGCCAAACTGGGTAGGGTCCAGTGTTTGGAAGTTCCCAATATCTCTGTTAATGAGTTCCATGATGATGCGATCCATAGCCTTGCAGACCAAGCTAGTCAGGCTTGTAGGGTGATAGTTCCCCAGGTCTGTTGTGGCTCCACCTTTGCGCAGCAGAATAACCATTACTGTGTGCCACTGTATGGGTATGTAGCCTGTGGAGAGGCTGAGTTTGAACAGTGTGTTTAGGTGAGGAGTTAGTTCACTTTGAGCTCATGTAGGACGCAGCGTGGGACACTGTCCGGTCCCATTGATGCTGTGTTTTTGGCTTTTGAGAGGGCTGTTTTTACCTGAGTGATTTCAGGGACTCTACATTCTTCTGGTATGGTTATGGACCCTTTTGGGGGTGAGAGGGGGGTGAAGTTTGCGCTGAACCTGTCTGCCAGGATGTTGGCGATATCGGTCGGTTCAGTGTATTGTGTGCCGTTCTGCACTAACTCCGAGCAGATCTGAGCATTGCCACTTAAATTCTTGACATAGCTAAAGAATGCCTTGTGGTTATCTTTGGAGTCCTTGGCAATTTTTCTTTCAAAGCCTTAGATGATTTTATGAGGGATCGTAGTTTCTTGCCGTTACTGATTAGGGATGTCTTCCCTTCTTGGGATTTTACTCTTTTCTGTACTAGTTTCCTCCTCCTATTGTATAGCTTGTTATGGCAGGAGTCCACCAGACTGGTTTCCTTTTCTTGGAGGAGTGAGTCTTGGTTTGCTTGGGATGACACGATCTATACATTCTTGTAGCTGCCCATAGAATGCATTAGTAAAGGATTTTGCAGGTTGGACAGTGTTATCCTTCAGCATGGGGGCTTTGAAACTTTCCACCTCGGTCTTGTAACGTGAAGTTTGCTTTTGAAAAGTTTTTCATGGTGGTTTTCTTGTCCGGGGGTGGGGGCAGAATATGGATATCCAAAGTGATTTTGTTTATGGTCAGATCTATGTAGAAGCTCTTGTTTGCTCTCTTTGCCAATACAGTAATATTGACTATGTCTCTGTCCTGGAGATGAAATGTTAGGTGTGTTCATATCCATCTGCAACATAGAGGGTGACAACAGCCACCATCATAGACACTGACTGAGAAACACCCTTAACATGTACTTTGCAGCTGATGCAAATGCTACTTCTTAAGAGTAGTGTCTGCCACTGTTCATCAGGAAATGACAGTGTACAAATTTGCTGGGAAAGTTTTAGATATTTCTGAATTCTTCACCTTATTGTTTACCATCCTGTGTAGTTGCAGTTGGTTTCATTATCGTAACATTGCTAATTTCTGTGTAATTGTGTGGTTTTTCCATAATATGCTGACTGCATTATTTCACCAGGTTGAGTGATGATGCTACCGTTTGTCTCTGAATCAGCCCCACCCACCATGTCACCACTTACAGTGCAGTTTTGTCTAACTCATTGATTGTGCTGTTTCTTTTTTTTTTCAATAATCATTTTTGTTTTGCCAAACCATTATACATTTCACACACTATTTACATTATGTACAATATTGCTTCCAATGTTTTAGTTCCATTTTGAATTTCCCTATTATACATTAAGAATAAATATAATTTTAACCAAGTACAGGAAAATAAAATCACAAAAAATTAAACATAAAAGCATCTACAATAGACAATTATAAACCAACTCAAGCCAATAATTTGTATTATTTCTACATTTTCTATCTAAACCAAGAATGTGTTGGTACACATACAGAATGTCCTGACGGAAAGTGGATAGGAACCCACCAAAATAATATTAAAGATTTGTTCCCAAATTTTTATGCTGTTTATACTTTTCTTATTATTTCTAATTAACAATTTGTGCGCTAATATATGCTTAATCGCTAACAGCCTGAAATTTTGCCACGACACCTGTGCTGGGTTCAACCAATTTGTGGCTATATATAATTTCATTAGTAAACTAATATTCATAATTACAATCTTTTTTGTTTTGTCCAAATTCTCCGGTGGAATATGTAGAATCAGAAATTCCCAGGAGAGTGTTTGAGTTTTGGTAACCCATTTTTTGTAGTTGTAACTTTAAAGAATTCCATAATTTATAAATGCACTTGCAACTCCAGAACATGTGTAACAGGTCTGCTGTCTGATCTACACACTGTGGACATTTAGGTGACTTTTTGAATCAAATTTATGAAGTATTAGATGGGTATAATATGCATTGTTAAATATCATCAATTGAGTAAAGACCAGTTTTTGAAGTGATAATGGATTTTAATGTTAAGTTAAACGCCTCTACTATTTTACTGTCCTCTAGGGATGGCAATTTCTCTCTCCAGTATTTGGATAACAGAATATGATTATTATATTTTCTCTCTTTTGCCATTTTATACGCTGAGGATATATATTTTCTATCTTGTTGCAATGCTTCCCACAGATGACCTGAAATAACTAGTTCCTCTTTTTATTTCAGAACTGGTAAAATAATTTATGGCCAAATCTTTTAACTGCCTCATTATAATTAAATAAGAGATGGGAAGATTCATCTCTTTTAAGATGTCATGTACCACTACTCCTAGGAAGGGGTATAAATCCCTTACAGTTAATTCCTTAATAAATGGATATTTCTTTAAGTCTATCAGTTGATTACTAATAGTTATATTAGGATTTCCATCAAACGGTTGAAACATCATCATATATTTTAAAAGGTTCAAGGAGGCAAACAGAGTTTGAGTCGCCATTGCCCATACCTTGATGTGCTCCATTAACTCATATTTACTCAATGTTTTTATATTCAAAAATGGTACTGCTTTAACATTAATTCCCTTCCCTTTTATATGTTTATAATTTAGCAGTACCCATTTGGGTATCCATTTTCTATTTTCACTATCCAAGTAAGACACCCTTAAAATCCTATTGGCCTGAATCACTGTATAATACATCTCAAAATCCGTAAATCCAACCCCCTCGTTTTAGGAGCCATCAGTTTCTCATAGGATATTCTCGTTTTTCTGGGTTCCCACAGAAATTTCCCCAATCCTATCTGAAATTGCTTAAAAAAGGATTTCGTGATTTTAAGTTGTGCTGCTCTAAAAATATATAGCATTCTGGGGAGAACGTTCATTCTTATTATCGCTGCTCTTGCCATCATCGGTAGCTTCAACTTACTCCATCTTTTCAAATCCATTGTTATTCGGTCTCCAGTTGCCTTAATATTGTTGATAAAAAATTCTCTATTTTCAGTTGAAAAGTCAATCCCCAAATATTTTATTCTTTCTTCTGTCCTTACTCGTCCTATCAATGGTAGCATTGAAAAAGGTGTAGGTGTCTTTAGAGGGAATATTTTGTTTTTTTAAAAATTTAGTTTGTAATTAGCAATTTTCTCAAAGGTTTGTATTGTTGTTAGTATTTTTTCCGTATCTGACACCGGTGTGGTACTGTATATATTTAAATCATCTGCAAAAGCAGCCATCCTAACCTTTATCCCAAGAAGTACAGGAGAATTATAAAAAACATTTTGTTTCATATGAAGAAATAAAGGTTCCATATACAGATTAAACAGTATGGGAGACAATGGGCACCCCTGTCGAGTTCCAATTTTAATTTGAATACTTTTGGAACATGATTGTGCTGTTTCTGAATTTCATGCTTTGTTTTGCTCCCAGGATACAAAATGTTATATTTGGAAACTGAATCGTTGTATTTTTCTATAAATGTGAGCATAGCAGCCAAGCTTGTAAGTTTGCTTTGAGGGTCAGACTGCTCCTTCTGTTGATGCAGAATATTTGTTGATGCTGTCAGAATTTGTACTTGCAAAAACTTTTTTTTTCAGACTTGTAGCTATGTAACACAACTATGGGAACTTGGATGTCCCCTAGCTGTATTAATTTGAATGCAGCATGGTTTGTGGGATATTTTGTGTGGCAAGAAGGGGGTAAATATGCAAGCAATAATGGCCAACAGGGTGTGTGCTACTGTGTAAATACTGCCCACCCAGGAGTGTTATGAGGTTCGATACCGCAGGCATTGGAATACATTATCTAATAGTAAATACTCCAGTGTTAGAAGTGCGTGTCCTAGAACAGGTTTTCAAAAAAAAAGAATTCATTTGAAAGATATTTTTTTTTTTTTGGTTAAGAGCAGGTCAAAAAAGAGTGCTTCAGATGGAAAAAGATGTTTAAAAGTGCAGTATTTATAGGCTTAGGGGGAGGCAGGGTAACTCTCTAAATATAGTGTGAATGATGAGATAGAGCAACAATTGTTATTTATGTTTTGTTCTTGTCCTAAATCTGTTGATATGACTGTTAGGACACTATGCACACTCATTAGGGAACATGTCTGTGAAATTAAAAAGGCTTTGATTAAATGCCTCCCATAACTTTTTATAATGTTGGAGGTTTTGAAAGACAAAATTAGAATATAAAGAAAACAATTTTAATAACATTTGTCCAAAGGGGCTGAATAAAATTTGTAATTTTGTCCCTTTTCTTAGATAATGTAATCCTGCTTTTTGGTACTATATTCATTCATTTTTAAGTGCAGTAATTATGGTGTAAACCATTGAGAAAAAAGTAATAGTGTGCTTTTTGCTTTAATTTTTTTCATTCTGCTTTAAAGGAAATTTGTTACGGACTTCAAGTGACATAGTGTAGTTGAGTGTTGCATCTGATTTATAATTAATTGCTGTGATGTACATGTCACATGTCTTGAAGGGCCTGTGTAATCTGAAGAGTTACTGTGTTGTTTTTATTGTCTGGATGCCCTTTTGCAGAGAATAAATTTATGTAAGAAGTTATTTAGCTTGCGGATTCTCTCTCCCTTAATGTACTTCTTTCTGTTTGCTGTCACTGTTAGACCAGGTCACTTGTACAGCTCAGTCATTGGTTTAAGCCAGTTGTTTATGTGGAGAAGTCCTGCGTCCGGGTATATCTGTAACTAGTACCTGTCTGTAATCTCAAATTTGTGGTCTTGAAAGACCTATCCTTTTTGAATGCAAAGTTCTGCATGCAGTTTTTGTCTGAGATCTCCACTATAATTGTCTTAATTCTTTATTTTTCCAACATGTTTTTGTTCATTTTATAACACAATAACTTAACCGTATAGTAATAAGGAAAAACAAACTATATACAATGTCCATAACAACTGAAAAAGCAATATACACAGAACAATTTAATATTTTTTATCCAAGCAATTAAATTATGAGTTGTGTTGTTAGTACTTGCTTTTATAGTAGCAGTCTCATTCTTACAAGTGTATTTCACAAGATGAATAAACTTGGCTTTAAAGACAGGAGTAGATTGGGATTTCCAATTTTTAGTAACAATTTTCCTTAGTATAGAGAGGATAGACCATAGTAAAAATGTTTGGTCTTTAAGAATGCCTTCAGGAACATTGAAAAGGATAAGGGAGTCAGAAATTATACAGCTGTCATTCCATAGAGCTTTACAAAGATATTTAAAGTCTAACCAAAATGGGGAAATTTATTTTACAATTAACAACCATATGTATCCAGTCAGCATAAGGGTGTCCACATCTCCAGCATTTCATTTCATCTTTCTTGTACATTATTGCTGGTCTGTGTGGGGTGAAAAAACATCTATGTAAAAATGTCCATGTGAATACACGCCAGAACATGGAAGATGTGGATTCCTTCACTGACTGTAAAACCAAGTTTTTAATCTTTTTCTGAGAATACTTTTCTATTAATTTATTATATCAAATATTCATTTGTGTAATCAATGGGAAACAGAGTGATTAATACATTTTTAATTGATTGATTAGAAAACATAAGCTTTTTAAACAATAGCAATATTTGGTTTGTAAGAGATGTGACAAGTTTTGACCTTTCACTTTGTATATTTTAAAATTCATATAAAGATGTTTGTATGCATTTGAGTATATGGTTCAAGCAATGTCCTATTACTGTTAAGAAGTAAGGTTCCATGTACTGATTTCCAATATGATGTATGTTGTTGTATCTTTCGGCTTTTCCCGGTTAGGGGTTGCCACAGCGGAACTCCGGTCCGCTAATGATTGGCAGTAGATTTTTTACGTACAGACTTGCCAGGCCTGACACACAACCTTCAACGAAGGTACGCCCATTCATGCATGTCTCCACACAGAAGACGCTTTAGCTGAGAATCAAACAGGACAACGTCTTACTGTGAGGTGAATATGATGTATAATAGTGTTGCTTTGGAATAATACTTATGTTAATAAATTAGGAGTTTAACTAAAAATCAGTATTTGGAAACCCTAAACCTCCTTCATCCCAGCTTGTGGTTTGCCAGAGAAGAGAAATTCTTTTTTTTTGGATACCAAAGAAGTTGAATAATTCCTCCACCTGTCAAAATTAATAACTTATTAGATCTTGACCAAGGAATAAGATTTTAGATAACAGTATCATTTTGATTAAGATTAGCATGTCTTCAAATGTGAAGTCTGTTCCAACTGTCAATTAGACTAGTAATTGACTTTATAAGTTGTTGCGGTACTTGCGTATTATCTCAACCAGATTTTTAATGGCAAAATCCGGTTGTTTAATAATCATGAAATATGCTCATGAATACTGAAGAAATGTTGTATAGTGGTAGTCCTTCTACTACAACAACAGTTTTTTTTTCTGTTCTGATATCACAGAAATGTAAAAAAAATACTGTTTGTGTGCCTTTGTCTACTTTACTCCCACCATTTCTGTTATTTCAATTACGACTGCTGCACGTTTCTTTCTCATGGCAGCAAATGTTGTGAAACTACTGTTATACATTTCCCACCACATACTAAGACAAAACCACAGTGTCAGCCACCCACATCATTTTCAGTACTAATGAAATCAATGACCAGTATAATACAATCTCTTTTTTTGGAACATGCCCCTTCCGAACTCTCTCATTAAGAAATGGACCTGAAATCAGCTGTCAATATCATGCATCCGTCATCCTCTAAAATCATTAGCAATGCAATGGTTGATTTATTCTCAAGATCGATTACAACACTGGTTGTAAATAACAAGTGTACCACAAGCAGTTTTTCGGTGTCCTTTCAACATCCATTAAAACATTGGCTCTAAATAAACAGTTTACCCCAACCACTTTGTGTGTGTGTGTGTGTGTGTGCCTTTTCTGAACAAACCCACAGTGTGATAGCAGCCCTGGAAAGTCAAGTGTGCGTCTGCAATGCACGCAGAAGTAGTACAGGATTTCTAAAATTGTTCCTGCTCCGGAAAGTAATATGAAGGTTTTTGGCAGTACTAAGGACTTCCCAAAGCAGCTTGAAGTCTTGCCTGCACTGGTTTCTCTGCAGCTATGCGCACATCGCAACCGTGGAAATCTGGGTGCGATAATATGCAAGTACAGTTGTTGCTGATTAGATGTGATTTTTTTTTTTTTTAATATAATTAAATGCAATAATGATACCTAGATATTTAATGTGCGTGCCCTCCCAGTTTGTCTCTTTTTGATCAAAGTTTCATAGTAACATTTTTATTCACTAGAAGACCAGGGATGTTTACAAAGAAGTCTAGATTATGTAATACAGTGGATCTAAAAAGTGTACACACCCCTGTTAAAATGCCAGGTTTTTCTGATATAAAAAATGAGACCACAATAAATCATTTCAAAACTTTTCCCACCTTTAATGTGACCTATAACCTGTACAATTCAATTGAAAAACAAATCTGTTAGGGAAAAATATAAAAAAACGTACAATAAGCTGGTTGCATAAGTGTGCACACCCTTAAACTAATACTTTGTTGAAGCACCTTTTGATTTAATTACAGCATTTAGTTGTCTTGGGTACACACCTGCCATCAATTAAAGAGACTCTGATTAGTCCTAAATAAAGTTCAGCTGTTGTAGTAGGATTTTACTGACATATACTCTCTTGCCTGCTACAGCAAAAGCCATGGTTCACAGAGAGCTTACAAATCATCAAAGGGGTCTCATTGTTGAAAGGTATCAGTCCGGAAAAGGGTACAAAAAATTTCCACACATTGAATATACCATGGAACACAGTGAAGACGGTCATCAAAAAGTGGAGAAAATATGGGACAACAGTGACATTCCAAAGAACTGGGCATCCCTCCAAAATTGATGAAAAGACTGGGCATCCCTCCAAAATTGATGAAAAGACAAGACGGAAACTGGTCAGGGAGGCTGCCAAGAGACCTACAGCAACACTGAAGGAGCTGCAGGAATTTCTGGCAAGTACTGGTTGTGTACTACATGTGACAACAATCTCCCATATTCTCCATATGTCTGACCTATGGGGTAGGGTTGCAAGACGGAAGCCTTTTCTTACACAGAAAAACATCCAGGCCCAGCTAAAATTTGAAAAACAATACATCAGGTCTCCCAAAAGCATGTGGGAAAATGTGTTATGGTCTGATGAGACCAAGGTTGAACTTTTTGGCCACAATTCCAAAAGGTATGTTTGGCGCAAAAACAACACTTCACATCAGCAGAAGCACACCATCCCCACGATGAAGCATGGTGGTGGCAGTATCATACTTTGGGGTTGCTTTTCTTCAGCTAGAAGTGGGGCTTTAGTTAAGGTGGTGGGAATTATGAACATTTCCAAGTACCGCTCACATTTGGTCCAAAACCTTCAGACATCTGCTAGAAAGCTGAAGATGAAAGAGGAATTTTACCTTTCAACATGACAATGACCCCAAGCATACATCCAAATCAACAAAAGAATGGCTTCACCAGAAGAAAGTTTTGGTATGGCCCAGCCAGAGCCCAGTAGAAAATCTGTGGGGTGACCTGAAGAGTGCTGTGCACAAGAGATGCCCTTGCAATGTGACATATATTTGGAGCACCTTTGCAAGGAAGAGTGGGCAGATATTGCCAAGTCAAGATGTGCCATGCTGATAGACTCCTTCTCAAGAAGACTAAATGCTGCAATTAAAAGATGCTTCAACAAAGTATTAGTTTAAGGGTGTGCACACTTATGCAACCAGCTTATTGTATGTTTTTTTTTATTTTTTATATATTTTTCACTAACACATTTGTTTGTTTTTCAATTGAATTATACAGGTTATAGATCACATTAAAGTGGGAAAAGTTTTTAAATGATTTATTGTGGTCTCATTTATTTATATCACAAAAACCTGGTATTTTAACAAGGGTGTGTACACTTTTTTTTATATCGACTGGAGGTGATCTACTGAATTTTCACTATCATTAGAAGTTATTTAGTAGGTCATCAGCAAACAGTTGTATCTTGGGAGATAATTGTCTGACACGTTATATCCTTTAACGCTGTCATTATTTCTAACATAATTTGCAAGAGGCTAAATAGCCAGGGCAAAGAATAATGGGGTGAGGGGGCACCCTTGTTTAGTACCTCTTAATATTTTGAATGGGCTAGATAGATAAGATCCAGTCTTTACATAGGCTGTGGGCTTATAGTTATTTTTAATTAATCCCATAAAATTTGGGGAGAAATTGTATTTTTGCAGAGCTTTAAACAGATATGGCCAACTTAGGGAGTCTAAGGCTTTATCTACATCAAGGCTTAAAATAGAAAGCCCTTTGTTTTTCTTGTTTGCTAAGTCTATTATGGACAGTAATCCATTTACATTGTCTTGTACATTTCTGTTTTTTATAAACCCAGTTTGGTTTTCATGATTTGATAGAATATTATGTAATCTTTCTGCTAAGATAGACATGAATATCTTGTAATCAATGGTAAGGAAAGAAATTGGCCTGTAATGATGTACAAAGTTTGGGCTCTTTTATTTAGTTTTAAGATGGGAGAGATGATAGAATATTTTCATGAGGTGGGGTTGTTTGCTGTAGTTTTAACTTCTTGGAATGCATTGAGTAAGATTTTCAAGACGTTATCAGGTAAGAGTTTGTAAAATTCTGGAATAAGACCATCCGGCCCTGGTGCTTAATTCTTTAAAGGAAAAGAGTTTGTCTATGTTAATATTGTGTTTGGATAGCTTCTTTGGAATAGTATTAGCAAGAAAGTTGTCTGTACTTTTATCACTTGTAGATGAGTTATTAATATTCTCGTAATGGTCTTCAAAACATAAGATATTTTTTAGATCTGTAACTTTGATAGTTTGATTATTTCTACTGTATATTATTTCTTCTATATGACTTTTTTTTCATTTTAAATATGTAGATCTAATCGCAATCCTGTGCATACTCTAGATTAATTGAGTAGGATTGTAATCTGATTTTTTTTCCAGATTTATTGATATTTTATGCTGCATGATATTCCTTGCTCAGTTTATATGTCAACAAATGCAGATTTGTCATTTGATGTAAGCTTTAGTTTTAGCTCCTCTATTTCTTTGTGTATCTACCATTTTTTGTCCCAATCTTTCCCTTTATTTGTATACCAACTTTTGACTTTACCATGTAAGACTACCTTTAAAGTGTCCCATATAGGATAATATCTGAAACCGCTCCATTATTATTGGCATCTAGGTAAAGCTTTATTTTATCTAGAAACCATTCTTTAAATCCTTGTACTGTTACTAGATAAGCAGGTAGTTTTTGGCAGAAGTTTAAGGGGTCAGTATTAAGCCGAAATAAGAAGATTGTGTTGCATTAAAGGTGATAGCATTGTTGTCAGACATAGGGCATTATGTCAGCATTACATCAGTTTTGGCCAGTAAAGAACTGGTTACAAAGACTTTGTATATGTTGGTCTGTGTGCCAAATCTGTAAGAGTAGTGAGAATACTTGAGGGAGGATACCATCAATGTCAGTTAGGTTTCTGTCTTTTTTATGTAGTTCAAGTGCTTGGCAACAGGGGACATCTTGAAGTGCTTAGAGCTTGTCTAAATTCTTTTAATGGTTCCACTTAATGCACCTTTGCAAGAAACTGGAGATGCAGGATGATAGCTATCCAAGTAAACCATGCTTTCATTTGTATGTAGCAGTCATAGTTATATCGGGGAGGAATAATTCTAGTAATCATCCTAGCATATTTTTGTGTAGCCAGACATTCTTAGCAGGAATAACTTTTGCTATATGCTACACTTTGTTCCATCTGTAAGGGAAAAAGCAATGTAATTGTACTTTTCCTGAATCGAGAAAAACAGTGTCATACGAAATGAAAGAGTGGTGTGGTTTTAATTGGTGAAAAATAATTACTAAGACAAGTGACGGATCATTTAGGCACAACATATTTTGCTTGTCAAGCAGCTTTCCATGTTTTCTTCAAGGGATTGCTTCTTTTGATGAGTTTAAGAGCAGTATCAAGCAATCCTACATCGGTAAAACAGAGACAAGATGACAGATTACATAGACACAAGATGCGTAATCCATGGAACAATTTAAGACAAGTGAAAAATGTTCTTGTCTGTGGAAAAAAATGTCCACCTAATTTTAGGAGTGCCATATCCCTTAATAAGTCTAGGAGAAGAGTTGAGCATTTCTACCTCTAATCTGAGCTGTCAACAATGCATCAAAAGCTGGTCTTTTCTGTAGGAGGACCTCCTCTTAACTGATGTGCATTGTTTTAGAAATGTCTTGCAGTAATGGAATTGGTATCTCAACATCAGAAGAATCATTACAGTAAGGATTATTAATGTTATTGATGTATATTGTAGAACTGTTGACCTCATTGTACTGTTCTGTCGAACTTGTGCTCAGGTGTTATAAGGCACTTGTTCTATTAGAAATTATCTGTTTTTATCCTCACTACTACTACTTTACAGGAGTATTTCTCTTTGGGTTCCTCAAAAAATGGGCCTGGCCCAACTTGGTTAACATAATGTATTCGTTACGGAGAGCAGGCTTAAGTAAGGACTTTTAATAAGCTAGCACTGGGAATAGAGTTAAATGGTATTTGGATGTTTGCATAAGAAAATGCATTGTCTGGAAGCAATGAAATAGTTACTGTTCTGTTTAAAATGAGAAACTTGCAACCCAGGTAATGAAAAACAGCTGCACACCTATAGAGAACTGCAGTGTGGCAGAAGTAATTAGCACAAAGAGTTTATATTTTGGTGATGCGTCACAGGCACACATTTATTTTTCCTTGACTTCTGTTACCTTTTGAGGTGCATTTAAGAATGTTAGCCCTGAAGTTTAATTTAATTTAACTTTATTTGTTTATTTAAAACACCTTAATTGATTATTGCTGCTAATGTGACCACGGACGGAACTGTTTAAGTTACTGTTTGATATCCATCTGCACTATATTTTGGAGCCTGTTGCGGCTAAGTTAGCCTGCTGCTGTTTACCAGCATAAAACTCTGTTTTCACATGTCAGACCCTCTCCTGTGATGCAGAGGGATAAAATCCTAACTGTGACCCAGTTAACTCTGTTTGATTAGCAGGCATGGAAACTACAGGAAGCAGGGTGGGAAGGTGGAAGTAAGCAGCATATGATTTTCCTATTCTGAGGAAAGAGAGGTGGCATGGCTTGCCTCTTGGGCAACACCCAGTGGGAGTTCTGGGTGGTACAACCTCTGGAGTCTAGGCTAGATAGATGCGCTGCTCCATTGTACCTGCTTATTTCGGGGGACAATCGTTGGGAAGCTTCTGTACCCCTTTCCCAAGGTGTGCAGTGTTAGCATCCCTCAGAAGCTGTCAGGGGATGTTAGTAGCTCCTTAGGTTAGGGAGGGGAAAGACCGTGATAGTGCTGGGTGGGGGGTGATGTCTGCCTGGATGACAACCCTGGAAATAGCTCTCGCATCATGGTGGAACAAATGGGATGGTGGTGGCTCTCACCCCATGATGAGTAAATGGGCTACATGGGTGGGTGGGTGGGTAATAGTCAGTAGGCAGATGGGTTAAAAAGTGGTGTGTCTGTTGCTAGAAATCGTACAGAAGAAAAAAATAAATTAACAAAACTGCTTTGCACAGTAGGCTTTCTATTTCTGCCGTCAGTATTCAGTGACAGCATATACATATACGTATTTAACTGTCACTTTGACTCTGTCAACAAACTTGCCATGTGTGGAGTCTTAAGCTTCAGAGCAAATAATCAAGTTTCTGTGAGGTGGATCTTGCTGTAACTTTTTATAATGTTACAGTGTTAGTGTGTTGTATTAGCAGCCTTACAGGTCATTAACAAATGTACATCCATGAGAAGTTAGGGTCACATAGCCTACTCCAAGCCAGAAAGCCAAATTAAGTCTTAGCATTTCCTTTATTAGTAGCCTGTTTTCACTGAAAACATCAACTGAACCTGCAGTGAAAAAAAAAAATACAAGGGAGTATAATTTGTGGGTGTTGTGTTTCTGTGGAGGTGTCTCTGAATTTTACATTGTTCTGTTTTAACAGCTGCACTGCTTTCTTAGCCTCATGACCAGCACAATTTTTCCATGAACAAAAGTGTCTTATGCATTATGGAAGGTTTATTATCAGTTGCTCTCTGTGTCTTTATTTTCAAGTCAACAGCACAAGTTTTGGTCTTCTGTTTGCCAAATATTTTAGTGTATTTTTTCCATTTACTACTTTCCTTATAATTGGGAAAGGGATTGATTCTCTGTTTGTCTGTTTTAATCTTGTAAATGTAAAGACATTGCTTCTGTCTTTTAATCTTACAAATTCAATTTGTTTACCATTTAACTTCATTTGCCATGCTTTATTTTGTGTAGAATGTCTGCTGTCTATTAACTGTGTAGTTATCTTTAACTAACACTTGTGGAATTTTACATGTATAGATCCAAAGCTAAATAAAATAGCATTAAGCATGGCATCTGGATGCCAAAATAGAACGCAAGACCTGTCCATGCTTTGGAGAAGAATACCATAGATTGTTCTGAACACTGAAACTAAATGTTAGGTGTACTCTGCCCTAGTTCTATTTGAAGCTGTAAGTCAGCCTTTTAGTTGGAGTTTTGAAATCTGACCTCTGCACTTTTTTTCAAGAGCTTCGATCCAGGGCACTGACTCCTCCCCTACCCATAATCCCCCTTGTTCCCTGATTTGCCTCAGGTCTTGTGTGCTTCTTGATGAATCAAGATGTGATTTGAGGGTGCACTGTATCTTGTGGCTAGATAAAGGCTACAGGTAAATATAAAGTCACTTATCTGCTAGAAATTCAACTATTTCTGTAGTTCTGTCCCATTGAGTTCTGTATTTAGTACCATTTCTTAATCTTTATCCCTTTCATAGGGATTTTTTTTCTTCCTGACTCTTCTTTGCTTAACGTCTTATTGTACAGGTGGTTAGTCATTACTGTTTTTCTTGTTGAAGATGGATGTTTTCCATTGAGGAGAATGCTCTGCTGTGGTGATTGCTGCAAAACCTTTTTTGCTACCATGACAGACTAGGCTCTAGGGTATAAAAAATGTATGCTTGTGGACACAAAATTCCACCCCAAGACCCTCATTCACTTTGCATCTGTTGCTTAGGGGTAGCTAACCTAGAAATTGAGTGCAAGGCCTTTGGCCTTTTTAGGGTTAGGGTTCTTGTTGGTTGTTGATATAAGTTGGCATTTGTTTTTCAATCTCAAAATGGACCTTTTCCCATAATCAGAAGAGTGGAAAAAAGGTTTTGAAAGTACCAGGGTTTTGATCTGGATGCTTCTGCTGATGCCTCCCTCCCCCCATAGCAGAGGGGGGGAAATAACTTTAATGGAGGTCACCTCAGGGGCAGAGGTGGTCTGCAAAATCAAGGGTCCCATGTTTCCTTCACTGAGAGAACCCTTCCAGTACTCCTGAATAGTTTCCTGACTGCCATGGTCTGCAGGCAGTTGATGTGGTGCTTATCCCTGCACCTTCATGCATGGTGGGCCATCACTCAAGATTCTTTGGTGCAGAAGATAATTATCATAGGCTACATTAATCCTTTTGTTCCCCTCAATACAAGAGAGAGAGAGAGAGAATTACAGATGTTCCACCCAGTTAGATCAAATTAGCAGCAGTGGAAGTTGCAAAGCTGTTAGAAAAATGAGTTGTCCAGTAGGTCCCACCAGAACAGCAAGGGTCTGGAGTCTATTCAAGGTTCTTTTTTGTCCCCCAAAAATAGGGTGCCTCAGGTGCATTCTACACTGAAGCTTCCTCAACCAGCTTGTGAAACAGATGAAGTCCTGCATGGTCACGGTTCAGTCCATTCTATCTATTCTAAGCACGACTGGATGCGCTAGATAGATCTTCAGGGTATGTACTACCACATCAAAATAGCAAGGCAGTCTAGAAGGTTTCTCCATTTCCAGCTGGGAGACAGTCATTTTCAATTCAGAGCACTGCCCTTTGGTCTAGGCACAGCTCCCAGGATGTTCACCAGATGCGTAACAGTGGTGGCAGTTTATCTTTGGCTACCAGGATTCCAGAAGTACCTCTACTTGAATAACTGGCTTTTCACCACATCTACTAAATCAATGCAGGGAATTTCAGTCAGTCTTGCTAAAAGTCAGCTGATCACAGCACGGATGGTAGAGCTTATAGAATGCCACCTGGATTCAGCTACTGAGCTAGACTTCTGCAATCCTGACGTCTTTCTCTGCATCAGATAGCTCTAGCAGTCCTTTGTCATTGCAACCCTCTAGTGAGACTTGCCCATCAACTACTGGTCTCCATGGCTGCATCGGTCATACTATTACTTTAGGCAAAGTTATACATGAGAGTCCTGCAGTGGACACTTTCAGTACAGTGGTCTTTGGATAAACCCCTTCATGCCCCAGTATGTTTCACATCAGTGTGCAGGAACCACATCCATTGATAGTTGACTTCACTGTAGTAGCATGGGGTCAGTTATTCACTCTTCCACCCTCCATAGCCACTGTGATGGTAGATGCCCCCCCAACCTAAGAAAGGAAGCATTACAAAGGGAAGAGGGGTCAAGACGCATGGTCATCCACAGAAACCATTCTTCACATCAGTGTCTTGGAGATGAGGGCAGTCCTCCTAGTATCATAGGCATTTCAGGACTCTGTCCCCAAGAGTGTGGTATCCACCCAGATGGAGAACACAACAGTGTCCTGGTATAATAACAGACAAGGAGGAACCAGTTTATATCAAGTTGTGCCAGGAAGCCAAGAAAGTGTGGCAATGACGAGTGTCTTCCTTCACCCATCTTGTCAGCCTCACTGAGACATAAAATCCCTGTGACTGGCCACATGGTTTCTCAGATTCTAATGGTAGCCAAAGATGTCTACTCTTCTTTATGCCTCCCCCATTTTCACCAACTGTACAAAACAGATCTGGCAAAATTAGATGCCTGCTGCAATAAGATTGCCAGATTAGCTACAAACTCCCCATATAGATCCCATCATTGCATTGCCTTGCGCCAACTAAAGTGGCTTGAGTTGCCCAATTACTTAACACTCACCCAACTTAATGGCCCATAGCATAGTATACCTTCCAGACAGGTGTATAGCACTCTGCAGCCTACTTCATCCTCAATCTAATAAGACTCTTGAGATCTTCAGCCAAATTCCTATTAGAAATCACAAAAGCTAACAACTTTTCTGGAGATTCTCACTACTCCAGGACTTAGAATATACTGGAGTGTTGAGTTCCAACTAATCCCAATACCGTGCAATTCAGTTCAAAACGCACTTCAAATCTCACCTAGCTAATTCTCTGGCTCTGCTCCTTTCTAACACCTGGCTGACTGTCATCCCTCCAGCAGTATAGACTTCTCATACAAACCTTCATTGCCGTCTCTGTAGATCTTTAGCATGTCTACGCGATATCATTTTAATCAGTCTCGCTTTAAATTTACCTCTAATTTCATCCAACACTCTCTAGATTCTCTGTCTAAATCACTTAGACTCATCCTTACTTTTTGTTCCCGACCCTCTTCATCAATATTTTAGATAGGGTTTATTTTTAACTAACATAGTTATATCTTCCTAAACAAAGGAAACAAATCTACATCTCTCCAAGCAAGTAATGCATTGGCAATTGTTTGCAAGTAGTTTGGAGTACATAATACTAGTAAAGCACTTGTGTATAACTTGTAATCCTATTATTGCATTGGCTTATATATTGTATGTTTTGTTATGTTTCTCATCTGTAACTGTTGGGTTCCCCCCCCCCCGAGGCCTCAGCTGAAAAGGGGCATGTGCCCAGTCAGACTAACCTGGTCAACAAACATTAAATAAATGTCAGATTGCCTTCTCCAGTTGTTCATATTTTGTCATACTTTACAAAAACAAAACACTGAAGGTTTACATTAGCAAATGGGGAAAAATTAATCATACGGTTTGGACCTTTTTTCAGCTCTACTGTTATCCATTTCAGATTTCTTAGTGGAATTGTTTCAGAAAGGCATTACGTTCTTAACCATCAAAGCATCATAGCTAGCGACCATTTCTAATTTCCACTTGGGCCAAACTCAGACTTCCATTGCTTCCTTGAAAATTTCCAAAGCATTTTTAAAGGGGACATTTCTTCTAAGACTTGAGGTCTTTCTTTAGAAAAAAAAATCTTTCTAGTAGCAGTTACTTTAGCCAGTGGGATTTCAGAGTTACAAGCAATGTTTTGCAGATCTCCATACCTTATATTTCATAAGGGTAGGTCATCTTTACAGACTAATCTCATTTCCTACCATAAGTGACCTCTGAAGTGAAACTTAATTAGGTGATCAGTCTACCAATGTTCTTTCCAAATTTTTCAAACAAAGGGGAATATACTCTGCAGGACAGCTTTTTCTTTCCTTCTCAGACTAAATTGGGATGAGATGTTTACAGTGGCCTTGTCCTGGTGAGTTTCCAATTATTTCCTTTGTTTATGACAAAATGGGGTTATCTTGAGGTTACTTGACCACTGTCCCTGCGAATGGGTTCGCTGTGTCCCCCACTTGCTGAATCTTTGGCCATTGGATGCATCTGCAGTGGAGAAACCAGCCACAAGGACTCAAAGGCTTTGGAAAGAAGATAGGTTACTGTAGGTGTCTAGCTATGTTTCTCTCTTAGCCTGCTACTGTAGAATGTGTCTGGTCTAAAGCAGAAATAACTGGCTCTACCATGGCTAGGGATGGCAGCCGCACCCCCACCCCCATCTGCTGTAAATACATTCCCCAGTTAACTTTTTCTTTTTAGTTATCAGTAAACCAAGATAAAGCTCTAGGTGAAAAAAGGTAACCCAGTAGATACACTGGAATTGTCCACTTGTAAAAGAGGCAAAAAGTACTTAAACTGCCACTTTTTGTCTGCTTCAAACTAGGTATCTACCCAGAAAGGACAGCTGAAGTCAGGTCTATAGACTGTTTGTTTTTCCCTACTAGATTCTAATAACGCCTAACAATTTGGCTACTTAGACACATACAATCTTTAGCCTGGGGGTGGGGGGTTCTAGCCCACTACGTTTGCTACGCTCACTTCGTTTCCCTCCCTGTCCCCTATTCCCACCTGACCCCAGTACCTCTACATTTATTCTTAACCTTAACCCCACCCCTAATTGCCAGCAATTAGGCTACACCACTACTCGCCCTCTCCCCCTACATCCAACACGATCATGCTACTACCTAATATAATAACAATCCTAACCTGCATAGTTCTAGCTCACATTACATCCTACCAAGGCTCCACAGTCATATGCCCCAACAACTTCCACTGTACTCTCTCAACACCCTCCCTCAAACATTTACACTATATCTACACAACCCCTGCCACCAAAACCATCCTCCCAATAAACGCACTCCATTACTAAACACTCTAAAAAAATAATAAAAATCCCTAAGATACCATAAGCAATTTACTATGTATATAAAACATATCCTAAACACTTTCTATAAACTATCCCTTGCTGGAGACATCCATCCAAACCCTTGTCCTCCCAAATACAACCCAACCACAAACCCTAGTCCAAGCAACCCCCCCCCCACAACTCAACTTCTAGCCAACAAGAAAACAGACCTACTTATAATGTCCCTAAACATCAGAAGCATATGCAATAAAATCCAAGAACTACATGCCAGCATAAGCATATATTTCTCAGCCATTCTCTTCCTAACTGAAACCTGGCTCAAACCTCACATCAAAAATGAGGAAATACTTCCACCTGAATACAACATCCTTCGCATAGACAGATTGTCCAAAAAAAGGAGGTGGTGTAGCATTGATATTAAACACCACCTCAATCAACTCCTGAACTCCTCTGCCCCTCACCCCAACAATGAAGAAATCCTTTATGCCAATCCCAAACAAAACCATCCATATCATAGGATGCTATTTCCCACCAGGGCAAAATATCACACCCCTAGAAAATCTCCTGAGCTGGGCTACTCTATCTCTACCCCAGGAAATCATCATTCTCTGTGACTTTAACATCAGCTGGCTATCCTGTAATAAGTCTCCCAACCATTCACCTTAATCTCCATGGGTTCACTCTCTACTCATTCAATCCCCTACTCGAATCGACAAAACCCCTAACAATCATACCTTACTTGACTGGATCCTAGTCAACAAAGCCCCTCACTCTTACCTAGCAGGCTGCTTACCTGACAGTCTTAGTGACCACTCCCCCACTTTCCTAATTCCGCACCACACACAGTCTGAAGCCCGTTATCCACAGGCAGATACAGAACAAGTCCAGCTTCAACCCCAACTCCTTTATCTCCTCCCTCCTCCCTGCAAAAAATTAACTGGTCACCACTAAAATACCTCAACCTAGATGAGGCTGTCCACTTCTTCAACAGTACCTTCCTCTCCATCCTAAACATCCATGCTCCTGTAAGAAATGCCAAAGTCAGATCCAGGCATGCCCCATGGTTACAAAAGACCACCAGAACCCTAATGAAATCCAGAGATAAGGCATGGGAGCACTGGCGACTAACAAAAAATAACTCGGGCAATCATTCCTTGAACTGCGCAATAAAGCCACAAAGCATATAAAATGAGACAAATCCCTCAACTATAAATCTACCTTAAACTCTACCAACCACAGCCCTAAGCAATTCTGGTCAACTATTAACAATATCCTTCACCCAGGGAAGGTTGATGCCCCCAGCCGTCCAGTCCCACCTCCTCCAGCAGTATTGCTGAATTCTTCAACAAACACTTAATTCACTGAAACTATAATATCTCTAAACAAACACTTCCCTACAACAGCCCCCCCAGCTCCAAACCCTAAACCCCCCACTCCTCTTTACTTCTTCACCTCAGTACCTACCTCTCAACATAAAAAGACTATTGTCAAAACTTAAACCCACCAAACTCACAGCTGACAACCTCCCCTCTGAATACTTGAAAATTGCATCTGATAAACTAGCCTACCCAATTTCAATTCTAATCAACCGTTCCATAACAGAAGGCTATGTTCCCTCGATATGGAAAATATCTCACATCATTCCCCTCCACAAAGGCACCCCCTCCACTGACCTCGCCACTTATCTCCCATTTGCTATCCTCTCCCCAAGATACTTGAAAAAATATATCAACACCCAGTTCTCCAACTACCTCCTAGCTAATAATCTCCTCTCCAAAACCCAACGTGGTTTCAGGCCATATCACAGCACTACCTCCGCTCTGCTCTCCTTCACCAACACTATACTTCATCACAAAAACAATGGCCTCTTCTCTACTGCCGTATTTCTAGGTCTCTCAAAGGCCTTTGACATGGTATCTCATGAGCTACTACTCTGTACTCTCCCCAGCCTCCCCTTTTCACAACCAGCCTGCAACTGGTTCCACAACTATCTACATGGACGCTAGCAATCAGTAATCTGGGACAATAACACATCACCTCGCCACCCAGTTACTTTCCGAGTTCCCCAAGGGTCTATCCTTGTCCCTCTGCTATTCTCACTTTTCACCAACAAGCTACATACTGCCACCACACAAGCATCTCTTGTACAGTACGCAGATGACTCTACTCTCATCTGCTGTGCCCCCACTCTACCAGAACTACAACAAATCGCACAGGAATCATTCTCTTCTGTAGAAAGCTGGCCATCCAATGCTCAGCTCCTACTCAACCCAAATAAAACAAAACTTCTGTTCCAAACTTCCAAAGCCACCCCCCCCCCACTTCAGCATTCTTGCCAAAGACAATGCCATTCTCTCTCCATTAGAACACACAAAATTACTTGGTGTGGAAATAGGCAACAGACTTAGATTTGACACCCACATATCTCTCACAATAAAAAAAGTTCACAAGAAACTTTGTGCATTTTATCAAAGCCGCCATTTCCTAATCAAGGCAGCTAGAATCTCCATAGCCAATTCCCAGCTAATCTCCACCCTACTCTATGCATCCCCCATACTTACCAACCTTAGGCAGACAGACCTACACAAGCTGGATGCTTGTTACAACAAAATTGCTAAATTTGCCACTGGAACCTCCTACCGCAGCCATCATTGTTATCTCCCTTAAAGAACTAAACTGGCTAGAACTCCTTCACTTTAATCAACTCACCATCGCTCATAAACTTATTAACCACCCCCTTAACATCCCTTCCCTTCAAACCCTTTTCCAACCCTATCACCCCACTAGGCCCCTATGATCAAGCAACAAAAATCAACTCACTGTTATCAAACCCAAACACTCAGCAAGAGAAGCCATATTTTCATGTACCATATCTAAACGTTGGAACAATCTTCCACCTTCTAACTGCTCAACCTTCCAGAAGCCTTTTCGAGACTGCACTTAAATTTCCCACTGGCTTTGTCCTTGTTCTAATCCAGACTAACACCCCCAGCCTTACCCCTCCACCTAGACTCTCTTAACCCAACTATACTACTGCCACTACTAACCACAGTCAAATAGCTAGTTGTCTTTACATACTTGTCTGACAACATTACTAATATTATAAATGACAAGAAACTATCTTAACTTGAAACATTTTCTGTATATACTGTTGATGATCAATATCTTGTTATTGTATTAAAGCCAACAACCTGTAATGTTTACTATTGCTGCAACTTTGTAGCTCTATCTTGTACATGATGTGGAGCTTTTCTCCCCGGGCATCCGCTGAAAAAGGACCTGCGTCCAGTCGGAATTTCCAGGTATGCAAATGTAAATAAATAAAAATGAATAAATAAAATCTTTACTTCGCAATCCAGAGGTGTTCACTTCCATGGCTTTCTTCACTAGAGTTCCCATTGATGAGATTTGTGCTGCGGCTACTTGGTCTAAAGTTCACACCTTTGTTTCTCATTGCAGATTGAATGTACAATCTAGATTTGGTGCAACCTTTGGTTCCACCATGCTTCAGATTATCCTTCGAAGCAACCACCCATTTTCTTGGAATTTGTCCCAACCATTGAGTCAGTGGAAAAGGCAACACTGGATATGAATGTTATGTACTTTTGTCTTATTCTTATTCTGTCAGGCTCAATATTTTCCCTCCCTCTGTCCCCATCTTAAATTGACATTTTTCTGGCTGTTATTTGATTGGGTGAACCTGACCAGGGGCTTTGTAGTTTTGGACAGCCAAGTGCTGTTAACTTTTGCAGGTTTACACTGGTAGGTGTCCATATGAGGTCCCACTCTACCAACAAGGATGTGGAGTCTATTGAAGGTTCTTTTTTTTTTTTTTTCCCCAAAAAAACAGGGGACCTCAAGCAGGCAGAGACTCTATCTGTGGTAATGATTAAGGAAATAAATTCAGTGTTACTCTTCAACTTTGCTTTTCCCACCCACAAACTCTCGGCTCACCCTGATTGACCAAGACAATTAACTGTGGGTGAAATAACTGAATTAAGCTGGGGTAATGGAGGTTGCTAGGCCCCCAGAATCCATTTTTTTCCAGCCTTTTCTTCCAGTGATGGCCTGAACAGAAATCATGTGGAAGGAAAGTGCTTCAGCCTTTTATTTCAAGGAATAAATAAGTTGTATCCAAGGCTTAATGCCCAAATATGACAAAGTAGAATGTTCAATATGAATCCTATCTGGGAATAGTACCTGCTTCCCTACCTTAGCTCCAAAAAAAAAAAAAAAAAAAAGATATAGTTACCCTCTGTATATCCCCCGCTGGTGTTAGATTGGGATGAAAGTGATAAAATTGTCACAAATGTCAATTTCAAGTTGCTTCTGCCATATATAGATACAGCATACAGACCTCTCAAATGTCACTTTTAGAGGAACATTTCTGTTTTAAGGCCTTATTTATGATGTCCTTAGTTTTGGCGGTATATCCTTATTTTCAGGCTTGATGAGCCAGAGATAGCTGCTCATTGCACAGTCCTATTCTCCCCAGCCAGATCTGCCAGTACTCAAGCATATTGTTGAAAGTGGGTCAGCTAGAGCACGGTCAGATTTCATTCCCCTGCATCACAGAAACATTTCTAAATGCACTTTTTTAGAGAGATTATTCAGAATTGTAGGTACACTAATCCCAGTGTTTGTTTGCAGGACATTGGCAATATATCATTGTAGAGTAGTGAGAGGTATACTGACTTGCCATTTTCAGTGGAAGGTTTATTCTTTTGGGCCCCTGGGTATAAGGTAATAACCAGAAGTTAGAATCAAACACTGTACTTCGTATTTGTGAGGTAAAGGCCTAAAAACTATTATGCCAACTACACCCCCCTATAATAGAAGCTCATTTTAACCATGCTGTTACCTTCCTATATGAAGTTGCTAGGGTGTGAGGCAGTGTTCCACATTTTGGTGACAGAAGGACAGCTATGCATCCATCTTTTATTTACTTACTTGGCAGTCCTTGAGCTACCTAAAATTTTCGAGCCACATGTTTAAACCTGCGAAGTGCAAATACTTCCTGAAAGTACTTCAGTGTGATTGGCACCAGATAGCAGCTCATGAAGCTTCTCGTTCTGAACTCAGGTGTTCAGCATCTAACTCAAGATCCTAAGTTTCGACCATGCTCCACCCCCACTTTCAGTAACCCCACCTCTTAGTCCTTTCGCTAGTCCATCCGCCAATAGGGGCCTATTGTCTTTGAACATGGCCAAAATGTCAGTGTCATGTTTTGTACCCATATGAATTCGGGCTAGTCAGAGCAATTGTGGCACAGTACCTCGCCTCTATGATAATTCTTGTTGCCTTATTCGAAATCAAAGGGAGACAAAGTGGCTTTTGGTTGGGGTGGATGGACATTTTCGGTGGCAGGAACAGCAGGTGAACAAAGTTTTAAAAGGCTAAATATAAAAAATCTTGCAGCAGACCAGTTGAAAAACCCTGTTTTGGGGGTAATGAATATCATAAAGAAAGAAGTAAATTATTATGCATGGACTGAAACCTTGTACTGTGTATTGATGACATTTTGCACTGCAGTTTATAGTAACTGAGAAGTGGCATAGAGTATTATTTTGAATTATCCTGGAAAGCGTAATTTGGCATTGAAGTTGTTTTCTAAATGAAAATACACTATAAAATTACAGAAATGAACATTTGTTGATGTTACAAGTAAGTAAAGTTGAAAATCGAGTGTAGTGTGGTGGTGTCCTACAGCAGACATCGTATTTCATGCTTGCCTTTGTTGGTGTCAGATTTCTCAGCTTCACTTTATTAAGTAAGCCAGCCATATTCTACAAGGTGTTTTGCATACTGGGTACTTTAGTTGTAATGCATTTGGCATAATTCTGTGTTTTTATCTTTTTTTTAATATCTCCTTATCTTTTGGGTTTCTAATACCATTACAGGAATGGACCTCATTCCTAAGTCAAAGTACGATTAAAGTTCATGAAATTAGTATTGTTTCAGTCTTTGTCAGCCAGAAGTGCTCTTTGCAGCACCCGCAATATGCCTAGTAATGATGACTCCTGTAATTCGTACGGAGTTGCATGTATTGGTAACTTATCTAAATATGATTGCAGATTCTTTTTTATAAGACCTGTTGCTCTTACTACTGTTGGAACTGTCTGGGTATATTCCTTCAAAATTGCTCTTGTTTCTGCCTGCAAATCCTCGTGTTTTATGATGTTGTGTCTCTCTACGCAAGACACTGTAGTCACTGGGTGTGGCGAGATCAATGGTACTTTTGTCTTCTTTTCATGGACCACTGTATCCAGTTTTTTAGCATCTGTCTTTTGAACTGTTGGTAATGGATGATCCCATGTGATGTAGACTTCATCATTTTCTACGATACTTTGTGGCTCATGTTTCCAGTGTTTTTCAGCTACTTCAATACCATAATGTTTGTACAATCCCCAGTGCAGCAGTCTTGCCACATTATTATGCCTTTCAGTATACAGTCATTCTGCCATTAGTATATTACAACCAGCAATGAGGTATGCAACTATTTTCAATTCTTTTACAAAACCATAATTTTTTCTGTTTCTCTCACATGTTCAATGGACTTAGTCGGCTACGTACACATTGGTTTATAGTCTTGTGCTGCCAATATTAACCTTTCATCTCTTGGTTTGAATTTGCCTCTCCTTAACCATTTGTGCATTCATTCCTGATCAACATGAGGTTCTTTTAGAAGTTTTCTATACCTTTTATACTTGCAACTATATTTATTTTACCCTTAGGACCATTTTAATGTACTTATTGGTTTAGGACTGAACTTCAACACTAACATACTGATGAAAGTGCACAGGGTAAGAACTGATCAGTACTGGTTTATTACTGGTGTAAGAAATGCAGACAGTTATAGGAATTATTTGTAACCACGGTAAAGGCACTTATTAGCTGTCATTTTGTAGGCCTCATCTATCAAGGGTTCATCATAGCTGTCTTGGAATAGCCACTTTGAGTTCCTGACATTGTTACAATAGAAAACCAACATGCAGTATTTTTAAAATGTGTGGGGGAGTCTGCATTTGACACTGTACTGTTGAATATAAAATGAGGTAAGGGACACAGTTGTTGGCAACATATCAACACTGAGGACCGTCCTTTTTCTGACACCCAGGGAGGTTGAAGGGGGGGGTTCTAAGTGGAGATGTGACATTCCACATTTCAGTTTACAGTAATGAATATGTGAGATATTGTAATACAATGTGTGAGGAAAATACAGATGTTAAGTTGTCTATCTCGCCTTCATTCTTGCTGGATGGGTTCGGAGCCGACGCCACTCTAAAAGCCCGAGAGTTGGTTCCACCGGCTCAAGGCTCCCCTTATATCCCACAATGCTAGGCGAGAGTTACCTCAGATCTCATTTGCCGCTACAGCTTCGAGGTTGGTTTTTCTACCGGTTCTTGGTGAGTACTATTTCTTGTTGAAATTAGTCTTTAAACCCCTTTAATTTAATATATTTACTTAGTTTAGTGTAGTTTAGAAAACTTTTATTCCCTTCCAAAAATTTTTTTCCCTCAAGAACCTTAGGTTCTTCCCTTGGGCCTATAGGCCTTCCTTCCCTAGTGGAGTGTGTGTGCATTATTTTATTTTAAAATTCTAGTACTGCTTTTATTATAATTTAACTTGACAGGGTAACTAGTGTGTTTGTGTGTTTGTGTACACCTGTTCAAATAAAATGTCTAAAGAAGCAAAGGTCTCGATTCAAGAAGTGTGATGCGTGTCAGAAAATGTCTCTGACAGACGCCACACTTCTTGTGTCTATTGTCTGGGTTTTGCACCTGCAGGACTCCTGTGCTGTGTGCCATGGCTTCAGCCCCAGGGTCCTGCAGGAAAGAAAGAATAAATTGATTTTCAGAGGCTTACTGCCAGAGGATTCCCTGTCTGTTTCAACAGGGAAGCCCTCTAAGGCATCTAGGTCTTCGCCCGCAACTGAGCCGAGACCTAAGGTTTCTCAACCTTGCCTTCATCGGCCGCTGGAGCCGATAAGTCTCAGTCCACAGTTTCTGGCCCCTCGGCCCGGCCGGAGCCGAGGTAGTAGGTCGGCTCCGACCAGACCTTCGGAGCCAACCAGGGAAGAGGTCCAGGTCACCATCTCTTGGCTCCTCATTCGGCTCCAGGATCTCCCCTGCTGTCTGAACGGAGCCAAAGATCTCACTCCTCTAGGTCATCGAGGCTGTCGGATCATGACCTTCAGAGGGTAGTGAGTCGACTACTTAAGTCCGAGGCACTGGCCCAGATGCTTCAGAGCCCGACTCATCAGTCGATGCCTGCCCCGTCCACCAACATATTCCTCCTTCACTCTCTTGAGCTCGGAGCTGGGTCGTCGGAACCGAGACTGTGATTACGCCGAGCCGACATACAATTGTCTTCGCCCGCTTCTTGGAAGAATCTCGGCGCCGACTTCGCCGAGGGGTGAGTGGCATCGACCCTTGTCCGACCCCTCTCCCCGGTGCTCTGGTGAGTTCGGCTCGACATCGCCTCGGAGCCATCACTGTCGGTGCCGAGGGGTTCTTAGCTTCTCGGAGTGGGGACCTGTGGCGCTGCGTGACAGGGGTGCATTCGAGGTCATGCGGAGTGTGTTAGAGCCTGGCTCTACTCCACAGGCGGCCTCTATGGTGCCTCAGGCTAAGTCGACTCACTCCCTCATCCCGGACCGCAGAGAGCCAGCTCCTCAGGAGCCCCTGTGGGATTTCATCCTCTTCGAGGTCTCTCCTGATTTGGCAGAAGAGCCCCTCGAAGAGGAAGTGTAAGAGGAAACACATTGACTCACCTGAGTCCATCACGCCAGACACAGATTTGGATGATTCTGAGGGTTCCCCTGCCCTCTGAAGATGTCTCATTTGCAGACATTCTGGAGATCCTGAAACAGAGGGGAAATTGGCCAGCCCTCAACCCTTCGGAGGATAATCTGTGTATCTTGAGGCGTTGGCTCGCCCTTCCACCTCCTGGGTGTCCCCCTTGACCCCCTCATGCAGGTGGTTGCTAAGAAGGCATGGACGGCTCCTGATTCAGTGGACCCCACTCCCAGGAGACCCTCTGTTCATAACAGCTCCAGCAGACAAACAATTTTTAACAAAAGGAGTTTCTGTGGATGCTATGGTGGTAGCTGCTGCCACTAAGAAGGAGCTAGCTGATCCTTCAGTACCTGTCCATCCACCTAACAAGGAATCTAGGTCCATGGATAGGTACGGGAAGCGGATGTTCTCGCCAGCGACATTTACCATGCGTCGCTGAACTACCTGTGCCATTTTACTCGCCTTCAAAGGGACTTGATCAAGGAAGCGAGTGAAATGTTAAGGATCCTACTGCGGGTTTCAAGATAAGATGAACACGCAGCTGGCTACCCTTAATTCCATAACCAACTCCTCCATGCCTTCTTTCTTACACGGCTGATGGAGCGAGCAGAGCCAGGGACAGGTGTGGCCTTACGAGGCATGCCTGGATGCGCTATGCAATTTGGACCCCTTCAAGACGCCTTTCACGAACTCCCTTTTGATGGATCATCTCTCTTTGGTCCTCAAGTGAAAGAAACCTTGACTAGGTGCGAGACTGATGGCAAGACCCTTTCTGCCGCCGGAGTCCGTTTTCTACTCCTTCCAGGCCTTACCCCAAAGGCCAGAAAGGTGGAAAGATGTGGTTCCGTAAACAATCTCAAGGGACTTCGCCTGACGACAGAGTCGCTTTCCACCAGAGGCAGAGGTGGGAATAACAATGGTAGACGCCGCCTAGGGGCAGGGGGTCCGCAGAACCAGGGCAATCGGGAAGCCTTCCTGACAAACCCTTTCAGCATCCCTGAGGGCCCGACTGCCCATCTTCGAGGCAGTCGGGAAGATTGTCACTGTACCCAGAAGCCTGGCTATCCCTGACTCAAGACAAATGGGTACAGTCCATCATTTCAAGGCTATTCTATCCCCTTTCGCTTCCAAATCAGTCAAAAATCCCTTCCAGATGTTCCACCGCTCAAGGATCTAGCAGTTTTGGAAATTTCAAAACTGCTTGCAAAAGAGCAATTCAGCCAGTTCCAGCAGACCAGCAAGGATCCGGAATCTACTCAAGGTTCTTTTAGTTCCAAAGAAAACAGGGGACTGGAGACCAATTTTGATCTCAGTGTCTTGAACAAATCAGTCAAGAAAACAAGATTTCGGATGGTCACGCTGCAATCCATCCTTCCCCTTTTGGGCAAAGGAAACTGGATGTGCTCTCTAGACCTTCGGGATGCGTACTATCACATAAAGATGAACAGACGTTCCTCCGCTTCAGGCTGGGAACCAGTCATTTTCAGTTCAGGGCCCTGCCCTTTGGTCTCACCACTGCCCCCCGGGTGTTTACCAAATGCATGGCAGTGGTAGCTTCTCACCTGAGACGACAAGGATTCCAGGTGTTTCCATATTTGGACGACTGGCTCCTCACAGCTCCCACCAAGCATCTCCTTCTGATGGCCAGAGATTACACTTTTCGCGTTTGTCAAAAGCTGGGTATTTCAATAAATTGCGAATAGTCTGATGTTCTTCGTTCCACATTGCTGCAGTCCTTACTATTGGGTAGTCCGCTGTCCAGTCGGCCCGAATACCAGAGTAGTGGCTGGTCAGGGCGCATTAGACTGACGCCAGTACGCCAGGGTACTACGCGCATGACCGACGCCATATCCTCAGTCTTTTTGCCGCATGGTCCGATGCAGAAGCAGTTTTGCGAGTGCAGGTTGGCGTTCTGAAATATTTCAAACCGGAGTTTCAGACCGAATCAGAGTTGGCTCGCTAGAACATTTTGGTTTTTCTTGCCTCAGTATTTTACCGGATGTCAGAAAAGTGAATAACTGTATTTCTTGTGGGAAACAGATACCTCATAGGGATTACCATACCTTGTGTATACCTTGTTTAGGGCCTGAGCACGACGTTGTTGGTTGCCGCTCTTGTGCTAGGTTTAACAAACGCACTATTAAGAGGAGGTTAGACTGTGCCAGGTTAGTGTTTGGGAAGCGTAATTATAAAATGCCGCCGGATGCTCCGCCCGCTTCATCCAAGAAGCGCAAGGACAAAACAGCGAAGCCTAGGGTTGATGAACCGCAGTCCCGGACGCCGGTTCTTTAGAAGGCTCAGTGGAGCCAGAGGTTTTGCCAGGAGTTTCTATGGAGTCTCAGGCAGAAACTTTACTGTTACAGGATGTGCCTTCTCAGGAGGTAGGCCAGGCTGAGGGGCTTCTCAGGTAACTGTTCTTCCCTCTCTTCCCAAGGTAGTTAGAGCTTCTCCTTCTGTTGCCAAAACTTCTTTGAGAGGTAGGCCAAGTTCAGCTTCAGTGGGGCTTCTCCTAGCATTTCGGTTCTGTACCTAAGAAACATATGCTTAAAATGGCAGAAGATTTGATTACTATGATTAGAGGTTCTATGCCCCTCCTGATAAGAGGCCTAGGGTGGAACCGAGTTTGATAGTTTTGAACAGTGTTCAGAGGCTTCTGAGTCTTCTGAAGATTTGCAGGAGTATCCTCCTTATTCTGATTCTGATGTGGATGATTCCACTCCTACAGCTTCTCCTCCTGAGGATTTCTCATTTTCAGAGACTCTGCATTCCATGAGGGAGCACTTTAAATGGGAAGGCCAGGATTACTCTGATTCCAGGAAAAGGCTTAGGGAATTCTTGTTTTACCCCAGCATAGGCCCTTAGCTATACCTCCTGTGTTGAATGTGGTGGAAGATGTTTTTGCAGAGGCTTCCTGAACCCTGACTCTTTGCCTCCTGCTCCTGTTAAACCTGATAGGTACTATAGGGTGCCCGAAGCTCATAAGTATTTGTTTAAGAGTCCTAGGGCGGACCCAGAAACTGTTTCTCAGGGGCCTAAAGGTGTTAAGGCCTCTGTGGTTAAAAATCCTGTTCCCACTGATAAAGAGGCAAGGGCTTTGGATAGGTGGGGAAAGAAAGTGTATACTTCTTCCACTCTAGCCATGAGAGCGTTGAATTGTCAGTTTCACATGCTAAAATATCAAAATTATCTCCTTTCACAATTGAAATCTAAGGTGGATGCTTTGGCGGAAGGTATTGAGTGTAAAGAGTTGCTGGATTTGGTTCATGTGTCTGAACAAGTGGGTAAGCATTCTTTGCAATGTGGTTTTGATGCTGTACAGGCCTCCTCGAGGGTGGCTGCCACTAGTTCTGTTCTTCGCAGGCATGCCTGGTTGAGGGATCAGAATTTAGCTGAGCATGTTAAGACAAGGATTTTGGATGCTCCTTTACAGTCTGATGTGTTGTTTGGTTCGCCTGTGGAAGCAGTTTTAAAGAAAATGGAGGACAAAGCTAAGTCTATGCAAACTGTTAAAGATTTTTGCAGGTGCAGCCACCAAGTTTAGTAGAAATTGGCCTGCTAAGGGGTGGACATATCCTGCTTATGATTCCCAGTCTAGGGGTAGGTCTAGACGTGGTAGGGGCAGAGCTCAAGGTTCTTTTAGGCCTAGAACAGGGAGTTCACCTGCTCAGACTTCTGGTGAGGGCAGGGTCAGTCCTTTCGTAAACAGACCCAATGACCTGCCTTTTCAGCTGCCAGTAGATTCTCGCCTGGCAGCTCCTTTGGGAGGAAGACTGTCTCTTTTCAAAGAAAATTGGGATTTAATTACTCAAGACAGATGGGTGTTGGATATCATTCACCACGGTTACAGGTTTTATTTCCATACAATGCCCCTTTCAAAGGCATGCCAGACGTTCCTCCTCCACAAAGAAACGAGGCTCACAAGCAAATTTCTCAGTTACTCCAGATGGGGCCATTCAGCCAGTCCCTGTATCAGAAAGGGGCCTAGGATTTTATTCTCGCCTGTTCCTAGTACCAAAGAAGGGGAACACGTGGAGACCAATTTTGGATTTATCTCTCCTCAACACTTATCTGGACATTCCCAAGTTCAAGATGTTGACGTTACAACAGCTTTTACCTCTGCTGGGCAAAGATCACTGGATGGTAACTTTAGATCTCAAGGAAGCTTACCTTCATGTGCCTATAAGGCTAAGTTGCAGGAAGTGTCTGTTTCGAGCTGGAAATTCTCATTATCAGTTCTCTGCATTGCCCTTTGGCTTATCTACTGCCCAGAGTATTCACAAAGGTTCTGGCTCCAGTGATAGCTTACTTCAGGCTACAAGGAATTCAAATCTATCCTTACTTGGACGACTGCCTGATTCTGGCTCAAGAAAAGGAAGACCTTCTACAGCATCTGGAATATGTTATAGCAGTGCTAAGATGCCTAGGGTATTCTGTGAACGAAATAAAGTCCAGTCTAGTACCCTCTCAAGACATGTGCTTTCTGGGTGTGAGACTGAATACAGCAGCCCAGATGGCCTTTTAACCCCGGACAAACAAAAGAGTCTATCACTTTACTTCCATCAACTATCTCATCAGTCCGTGCTGACTGCAAGGACAGTCCTTCAAGCATTAGGGTTCATGGCATCTTGTATTCTGGTGCTTCCCAATGCCAAACTGCATATGAGGAAGCTACAATGGTATCTCAAAATGTATGGACACAGCACTGCCAGGATTTGGACACTGTCATTCAAATAATACCTTGCCTTCAAAAGAATTTTTGTGGTGGGCTCAGGAATGTCACCTAAACAAGGGACTCTCTGTGACCCGCCAGAGGCTTAGTCAGATTTTAACGACAGATGCCTCGGACATTGCTTGGGAGCTCATCTAAATGGAAAGTGGATACAAGACAAGTGGCCTGCCAGACTACAGCATCTACATATCAACATGAAGGAGATGTTAGCAGTCCAGTTTGCATTAATGGCTTTCAAGGAGTTACTTCTTCCAGGGCAGGTGTTGATTCTAACAGACAACACAACTGTCATGTGGTACATCAACAAGCAAGGGGAACACATTCTTATCCTCTATGCAGGCAAGCAATGATTTTATGGGAGACTGCTAAGCTTGCAACTAACTCTTCAGGCAAGGTTTCTGCCAGGAGCACAGAACTCCTTAGCAGATGTGTTAAGCAGACAAATCATGGATCCCCACGAGTGGAAACTGGATCTTCATGTATTTCAGAAATTGACAGTGTCATGGGGAACTCCAGACATAGATCTGTTCGCTTCTCCACTAAACCACCAGCTGCCAAAGTTTTGCACAAAGGGTTTCATCGCACAGCTTGGAAAGTGGATGCTCTGTCTTTCAGTTGGAAAAACCTTCATGTGTATGCCTTTCCACCTCTGCCTCTTCTTCCAAAGGTGCTATTAAAAGTCAGACAAGACAAGCCAAGGATGATTTTGATAGCTCCAGATTGGCCTCGCAACACTGGTACCCACTACTAAGGAGTCTGGTAAGGAAGCCTCCATGGCCTTTACCTTTGATTCCTCATCTGTTATCTCAGAAGGACGGTCATCTGCTCAATGTCAAGCTTCACTCTCTTCATCTAACAGCCTGGCATATTCTGTGTTGAAACACAGCAGGTCTCAACTTCCTCAACAAGTTTTACATGTGATTATGGAAGCTAGAAGACCTAGTACAAGGAAAGTGTACGCAGAAAAATGGAAGAGATTTTTATTTTGGAGTACGGCAAAGAATTTGGAGGTTTCTGAGCCTAATTTGAGTGTGGCTCTTCAATATCTTACTGAGTTATTGGACAAAGGTTTGTCCTTCTCTTCCATTAAGATTCATGCTGCAGCAATTTCAGCTCACTATGATTGTGACCCACCATTGTTTTCGCATCCTTTGTTCAAGCAGTTTCTTAGAGGGCAAAGAATATAAGACCCCATGTAGAGCTCCTACTCCTGCTTGGGATCTCAATTTTGTGTTGGAAAACTTACTCTACAACCTTTTGAGCTCATGGCTACTGCTGAATTGAAATACTTGTCATGGAAGACTGCTTTTCTGTTGGCTATTACTTCTGCAAGAAGGGTGTCTGAGTTGCAGGCCCTTATGGCAGTAGAGCCGTCTTTGATTTTCCATAAGGATAGGGTATCATTACTAATCCTTCTTTTATGCCTAAGGTGGTTTCTAGTGTGGCTTTAAACCAAACTATTCATTTGCCTACTTTTTATGCAGACCCCAAAATAAAGGGGAAAAGATTTTGCACACTTTAGATGTACACAGGCAATTGTTATTATTTAAGCAGGACTAAGGATTTTAGGCAGTCTCAGCAGTTGTTTGTTTCTTTTGCTTTGAGTTCATAGGGCAAGCCTGTGTCAAAACAAACTATTTCTAGGTGGATTGGGTTTTGCATTGCATATTGTTATTCCCATCATGGCAAGGAGATTCCAGCTGGGATTAGGCCTCATTCCACTAGGGCTACTGCCACTTCAACAGCATTTCTAAGGGCGGTGGCAACTAAGGTTATTTTGGAGGCAGCTACTTGGAGTTCAGTGCATACTTTCTCTAAGCATTATCACCTTCCTATCTACTCTAAGTCTAGGGCTGGTTTTGCCACAGCTGTTTTGCAAGGCATGTTGTCAGCTCCCACTTCTTTATGATTTGCCAGCCTCCCTTACCTCTGCTTTGGGATTCTACCCAATAGTAAGGACTGCAGCAATGTGGAACGAAGAACATAGTACAGTTTTGTACCTACCATAAATGTAGATGTTCGAGGATCCACATTGCTGCAGTCCAATTTACCCTCCCTCCTTCCCTCTGTGTTTAGGGGTGGTGGTGTAGGTGAGGTTATATGTTGATATTTTGTATATATTTTGTATATATTGTACATAATTTTGGTGCAGGTATTTTGAGCCTTGTCTTTTAGGGTCTTCTGACATCTGGGGCAAGAAAAGACTGAGATATGACGCCGGTCATGCGATTAGTACCCTGACGCACTGACGCCAGTCTAATGCGCCTCTGACCGACGCCAGCCATATACTCTGGTATTCGGCCGACTGGACAGCGGACTACCCAATAGTAAGGACTGCAGCAATGTGGATCCTAACATCTACATTTATGGTAGGTACAAAACTGTACTTTTGTCGCCTTTGTCGCACTATTACCTACATAGGCGCAAATCTAGATACAATAAACATGTCTGCAAGGCTAACACATCAGAGAATATCAGACATTCACAAATTGGTATCACTCCCTCAACAACAACAGAATCAAAGCCAGGTTAGTTCTAAAGGTGTTGGGAATTATGGCAGCAGCCATACCTCTGCTTCCATTAGCCAGATACCACATGGATCCTTCAGTGGATGCTTTTACTCAATGGTCATACCAGGAACTTCCAATGTCTCACACCATTGTGATCACGCAAGTGCAAAAGCATCTCATGTGGTGGATGTCTTCCCCAGCTCCTGTCGGAAGACCCTTTGTTCCACCTCCTCCGTTGCTACTCTGACAACGGATGCCTCCTGATCGGGTGGGGGCATTATCAGGGCAGGACAGTCCAGGGCACATGGCAACCAAACGAATGCCACTTGCACATAAATGTTCTGAGATGAGAGCAGTGCTTTTAGCGTTGCAAGCCCTTCAAGACTCTCTTCCCTTGGGAACAATTGCAATCCAGACAGACAATATGTCTGTAGTGTGGTACATCAACAAACAAGGCGGAACCAGATCATACCCCTGTGTCGAGAAGCACTCAGACTGTGGCAATGGGCATTTCTTCTCAGCGTTTCTGATAGCAATGCACATCCCGGAAGTCCAATCATATTGCGGACAAGTTGAGCAGAGCTATACTCATGCCTCACAAGTGGTCTCTGAAAGACTCTGTAGTGAGAGAAATTTTTCTCAAGTGGGGTCAGCCTTGCTGCGATCTTTTGCTACTCCCAAAACAGCAAGTGCAGAGAATATTTCACTCTATTCCCTTTACCAGGCCAACCCAGCAGAGACGCCTAGTCCAAGTTTGGCCCCGGGACTTCTGTATGCATTTCCTCCTTTCCCACTGATCTCTCAAGTAATACAGAAAACTATCGCTCAGAAGGCCTCATTGATCCTCATTGCTCCTTACTGGCCTCGACAAGTGTGGTTCCCTTTCTACATCGCTTTCTCTTGAGCGACCGTGGAATCTGGACCTAGTTCCAGATCTTTTGATCCATCAGTCGGGTCAGTTTCATCGCCTCCCCTCTCTGAACCTCACTGCTTGGTTCCTCCAGTTCCAACCTTAGCCAGGCTTCCTCAATTATCTCACTCTGTTAGAGATATATTGATAGCTTCCCATAAATCTTCCACTGAAAGATTTATTTGAGTAAGTGGAAACGCTTCATATTGGGCTCAAGGAAAGGACATAGATCCTTTCACCGCTTCCATCCAACTAGTCCTTGATTTTCTAGCTGAACTCTTCCATGCAGGTTCATCTCCTCTACACTTAAAGTTCAATTGGCAGCTATTTCTAACTTTCATGTGGGTATTTCTGAATCTGCTCTAATGTCCCACAAACTCTGCAAAGTTTTTGAAAGGAGTTTTTCTTCTCAGACCTCCTATAAGAAATCCTCCTTCTCCTTAGGACCTAAATTTAGTTCTTGCTTCTTTGATTCTTCCCCTTCGAACCTGCAGCTTCCTGTTCTTTAAAATTATTATCATGGAAAACTCTTTTCTGGTAGCTATTACATCAGCTAGAAGAGTTTCAGAGCTTCAAGCACTCAGCTGTCGCCTCCTTATCTTTTGTTTCATAAGGACAGAGTATCCTTTTAACTAACCGTCCCCTTTTGCCTAAAGTGGTCTCGACATCAAATCTGAATCAATCCATTGATCTACCAGTCTTTTTCCAGAATACTCCAATAGGTCTGAACAAAAATTACACTGCCTGGATGTTCACCGTCAATTGAGGTACTACTTGGATAGAACTAAACAGTTCAGAAAATCTGATCAGTTGTTTGTCTCCTATGGAGAGCAGAAAGGGACTTTCAGTTTCAAAGGTATCATTATCCAGATGGCTAACATCATTGATTTCCTGTATATGAGATTAGACATCAAAAGCTGCCTGATAAACCTAAGGCTCATTCCACCAGAGCTTTGGCTACTTTTAGCTTTCCAAGACAGACTGCCTATTGACACCATTTGTGCAGCCCTTGGGCTACTCCTCACACTTTCATTTCTCATTATAAGTTGGATTTAGCTTCTAGGCATAGAGCTAACTTTGGTTCCACTGTTCTCAGGAGTCTGTTCCTAGGCCACCCGGGACAAGGTGCTAGGACGCGGTCCCATCCAGCAAGAATGAAGATAGACAACTTAACATATAGAAGTTATGTTCTTACCATAACGCTCCATGTTAGTTGTCTTCTTCTTCTTAAGGCCCCACCCTCCTTCCCCTGGCCTGGACAGACCTAGAGGAGTTGTGATTGTGACCTCTTTCTACCACCTCTTTCTTAGACATATGCTATTATGCATATTTCCTGGTTCAGGATGTAGGTCACCCTTCTTTCTTCCTGTTGTTAGAGGTGGATTCTTTTTTACAGTTATTCTGTTACTATTATAAGCTGGGGTTAGCTTACAAACGAGATCTGAGGTAACTCTCGCCTAGCATTGTGGGATATAAGGGGAGCCTCGTGCCGGTGGAACCAACTCTCGAGCTTTGAGTCCGGGAGCCGAGGTCGGCTCCGAACCCATCCAGCAAGAAGAAGGCGAGAAGAAGACAACTAACATGGAACGTTATGGTAAGAACATAACTTCTATTTATCGAACTAAAGCAAGATACTGCATTTTAAAGTACCTGTGAAAGTCCACATTTAATACTATACCATTGAATTTATTTAATAAACGTAATCCTATGCAAGTTATAGTAAAGTAAAACAAAATACATGAATATGGTAAAAAAATAAATTTGTCAAAACCAAGAGATTTAATTTAAGAATTTATTAAACATTATATATTTTTTGTCTCTACTTATTTTGAGGACTGTAGCCATTTGAATTGTTATAGAAGTATCTGTAGATAGAAAACAATGTAAGAAAAGCAAAGGGTAGACATGCCATTCTCTGCTATTAGAGGAGCATAGAAATAAAAAAAGTACATAGTGTTCTGATGGTGTACACTTGATATCTCTGACAGGAGCAGGGCTGTTATAGTCAGTAGAATTGTGTACTGCAAAGGTGTGAGATCCACAAACCTGATCAACTAGAAGCCTTTGACATTAGCTTTGACTTCCGAAAAGTAGATTCCAAAAGGAGTGGCCCTAGCACTAATCCCTGAGGGACTAAGCTATTGATTGACATTTTTGTGGTGGTAGAGTACCCTATCCTGTTTTCCTGTCCTTTTCTTGTATCTGTAGCAGAGCATCCATTCGGCAATCCAATAGGTGACATAGTGGTTTACTCCTAGTTTTGTGAGTTTGTCCACAGTACCCAAATTGGGGAATAGTGTCGCATGCCTTGGCCACGTCAAGATGAGTAGTGTGTGCCATTTTACTGTTGTCCATAACATTGGTGACTTTCTTGAAAAAGTTCACTAAGTTGAATAGGTATGATCCACCTTTGACAAAACCTAATTGTGCTGTATCCAGTGTCTCTAAAGTTTAGTTTACCTATATCTTTATTTAGAACATCTATTATAGTTCTTTCCATGGCTTTACGTATGAGACTAGTCAGACTTATGTGAGTCTGTAGTTACCCGGGCCCATAGATGGCCCACCCTTGTGAAGCAGAGGGATAACTGTTGCAGGCCTCCATCTTCCATTCTCCATTTGCGGAGCATAAAGTCAGTTAGAAGGCTAAGGATACAGAGGGTTTTTAGGGGACTCAATAGGTCATTCAGGAGATATCCCAGGATGTTATCAGGGCACTTAGATGCAGTATATTTTGCTGTGTAGAACACATTTAGGATTGTTTGTTAGTGATAGCTGGAGGAATTCTATTCAAGGGCATCTCTTGAGAGGTGATGAGTGGGAGTGGGGTGAAATTGGAGCTAAATGTATGAGCCATTAGGTTTATTATATCCTCCAGCTCCATTTAGATGGTTCCATTTTCAGTTAGGTCAGCACACGGTTGTGTATTACTCAAGGTTATGGACGTAGCTGAAGAAGGCCTTATGGTTGTTTGCCATCAAGGCAATTTTTTTTCCTTTTATTTTGGCTTTGGACTTGATATGATTCCAGAGTTACTTACACTTCCTAGTTTTGTGCATGATTTTCTTCCTTTTGTTGTAAAGCTTGATTGGGATTGTATCAGATTGGCTTGTTCTTTGAGTTTACCCTGTGGTTATTCTGGATGATTACACATGTCTCATTGCAGCTGTTTACATGATGGTATATGGTTTCTGTGAACAATTCTGCATAGGCAGACTGGTTTTCATGGTTTGTAGGGCTTGGAATTTTGCCAGGTTATCACTCGGTAGTAAGAGATTTGCTTGGAGTAATTCCTAAATGTTTGATGGTTAGATGGGGGTCGCAGATTTTAATTTCAAAGGACATGGCTTTATGGTCTGACCTGACAAGTTAGGATGTTACACATGGGTAAGTGCGATGTTCTTCCGTGTTATTGAGGATCAGCTCAAGGATGTTGGTGCTCCTAGTGGGTTTACAGACTTGCTGTCCAGAGCATTTATGTTGACAAGTCCAGGAATCTCTTGGCATGCATATTGGAAGTTGTGTATGTTTCCCAGTCTAGAGTGGGGTAGCTGAAATCATCCAGGAACACAGTGTTGAGTTTGCAGAGTAACTACATTTTATTTAGGTATGCGGTATGGCTATCCTGTGTCTTAGAGGGGGATCTATAGTTGGTATAATTGTATGGAAGGTATGGTAGCCTTGCATTGTCAGAAAGCTCTCCTTGGCTTTATACCATGTCTCTGTAACTACACAGATGTGTACATCCTTCGGGGTTAGGAGAGCTTGCAGGAAGTAGCGTTTTTTGCTTAGACTCCTGGCACTGAATAGTAATACCTATAGATTATTCTGGGTTGGTTTTGCTATGCTGAAAGGTTTAACAGGTTGGTGTTACCTAAAAAGGCTCTGTGGGGGTGGACAGAGTTTTTTAATCAATATCCGAAAGCCTAAAGGGGATGGGTGCAGACCATTCCAGATAAAACAGCATGGCCTGTCATCCATATCTTCCCAAACATATATTGTACACCACTTAGAATGACACCAAAAATTGAGCCAATTTATTAAAGTCCGTCATCATCTGTTCATATTGTAGCATCATCCTCGGAGAAGGTAGAGTATTGCTTAGTGCTAGGCTCATATCAGCCTGAGACACACAGTCTGAGTGCTCCATCTTGTCTCTCTGTATAGTTCATGGAAGTACATCTCTGGTAATTTGCACCAACATGTACAATGACCAGCTTGGTGAGCGGAACTTTTGTATATCTCATTCTGGGATAACCTATGACTAGAACATGAGTTTATGTGAAGGTTTGCCTAATAGTTTTGCAAGTTGAAGCACCATGAGTTGAAGCTGTAGGTGTCATGGGGATTGCTGTGGTAGAATGTTCATGAGGTTACTGTGGATCCCTGTTACTATTGTGTCTAGGAGGCCTTTGAGGTTTAGGTAGATTTTGTTTTACAGCAACATAACAAGAGTTCATGTGCTTGGTTTTTAGTGTGAGTCGTCGGTAGAATGTGGTTGTGTTTTGTTTCTGACATCCTGTTTGGTAACTGTAGCAGCTGTATTGAGAGGCTTGCCTCCATGTACAAATGCATCTCTTACATGCTGTGTCTGACTGATGTGCACTGAGCTGCAAAAGTAGTGCTATCTTTAAAATAATTTTGCACTTTACTTTTTAAGGTGTTTTTCCAGTGTACTTAATTTAAAAAATAACCATGTGTTGTGCAGTGGATCAAACTTCTGATGATGTGTTCATAGTGTAACCATGTAACAAAATTTAAGTACATGATTTTTTCACAGCAAGAATAATATTAAACAAAAAAATGTAATTAAAATATCTTATCTTTTTTACTTTCTCTTTCCCTTCATCAAGCGATCCTGTGGTGTGCTGTAGCCGACATAGGTTAACACTACATACTGCAAAGCCCTCAGACTTACCCTGCTGGGACAAACCTTAGTCAAGTCTTCCCATTGGTGCCTCCTGCCATAATTATACAGAAGACTGCTAAAGTATGTTCTGTAAAGTGCACTAGTCAATTTATACCTGTATTGCTGCTCCCGTGTAGGCTACTCTTTTGCACACCCTTGGGCTGCACCCTGTTTCTTCTTCTACCCTGCCTTCACCAGTACTTCTTCCTCCTTGCAATTACCTGTTCTTGCCTATTACATCTATTAGCTTGCCTGTAGACCCCTGCCTGCTCCCTCACTCGTCCCTCCTACTCTGAATTGTCCCTCCAGCACTTCTACTTTTCCCTCTTGCCATTTCCTAGTTCTGCTCTATACTACTATTCTTCTCCCTTTCCTTCAGATCTTTCTCAGACCATCTTACTTGCATGCCCCAACCCCACCACCACTCTTGTCCTCTCAACTGACATAGTTACCTGCTTACTGATTTTGTTTCTTCTAGGTGTTTACCCCGCTCCGTTCGCCCTCCCTGTGTTCAGGCTCACTTGGCTTCCACCCACCCCCCAATCAGTTATATTTATACTATCCAGTCCCTCCCCTTCCTGTCTCCACCACCTGTCAGGATTCACTTCCTGTCTTCAGTTCCCTCACATCCTCTCTTCACCCACATCTATAATCACATAAATTTCTATCCATACTTCACCTCTCCCTCCAAACCTCCAGTAATCTCATACCTTACCATGTATCCTCATTTCTTTATCACTCCACTTCTCATACTTCTTTCTACACTAACCTCATATCATTCCTTCCTACCCAACCCTCATATTCACTCCCCTACTTTAAGCCTCTCTAAAGATCCTCCTTCTACCTGCTCCTTTACCATATCACCTTCACTTTTCAACTTTTCATTAAACTGTCTACACAAACGAATAATTCATCTAAACCCTTCACCCACATGCAAATCTAAACTCAAACTCTATAACTATCATTTATTTTTCTCACTACACATACCTTTTACAACTAACATTCCCCTCTCTGGAGACATTCATCCCAACCCAGGTCCACCCACCTCCTCTCTCTCTCTCCCACATACCTCACAACACTCCTTCTTCCACTCTCACTTCACAGACTTCCAGCCGCTCCCTTCCCTCAAATCCTTGCCCTTCCTCTCACAAAAGTCTAAGTATCTATTCAGAAGACTGCTAAAGTATGTTCTGTTAAGTCTCACTAACAAAACCTCTGAACTGCACACATGGATTGCCCATCCTTCCCCTCATTGTTTGTGTCTTTTTTGGCTTTTCCCGGTTAGGGGTCGCCACAGCGGAACTCCGTTCTGCTAATGATTGGCAGTAGATTTTTACATACTAGCTTGCTGGGCCTAACGCACAACCTTCAATGAAGGAACGCCCATTCACGCATGTCGCTACACAGAAGACGCTCTAACTGAGAATCGAACGGGCAACGTCCAACTGTGAGGCGCCAACGCAGCACCACCACCGCAGTATACTTTCAATATCCGAAACATGGCTCAAACCACACATTGCAAATAATGAAAGTCTCCCTCCTGGTTATAATATTTATCGCTCCAATAGATTCCCCAAAAAAGGGGGTGGGGGTTGCCATTCTGTACTTGCATAGCCTCAATCTCTCACCTATTGACATCCCCATCCCAAACTTCCACCCAGCTGAATTACTCCTTCTCAATTGTCACCTTAACCAACATAAGAAATTTATCGCTTCGATTTATAGGTTCATAGGTGGGTACTAGGCTATCTGCCCGAAGGCATTTATAAGCCTAGCCAGAATGTGTTGGCTTTCGCCATCCCCTTAGATTAGTTCCCTGTGCCTCTATCCAGCAGAGCCACTGAAGTGATCCCAAAGGTAAACTTTGTTTCCCATCCACTCATCAAGGTTTCTTTTGAAGAGTGGTAGCGAGGAGCTCTGTCTAATGTAGATTGGGATCTTGTTCCAAAGCATGGGAAGTCTCTGGGACAGGAATCTATCCCTCCAGCATGTCCTATTTATTGTTGTGGTGAGGTTTAGATCCCTAGAGCATGTGGCTCGAGGGATAAGGTTTTCTTTAGGTGGAGCATGTCCATCAATTCTGGGTTGGGCATGGCCTTGTATGTCAGGCAGAGATCACCTCTAAGTAGGCGGTATGCAACAGAGTACAACTGGCGTTTCTTCAGTCGAGCTGCATAGGGCATCTGTTTGAAGCCATTTATGCTCTTGGTGAGGTACTTCTGTGGTCATTCCAGCTGTTGCAGGTATCTTGTAAGGTACATCCCAAATGTGATGTTGTATGGGTCTGATGAGTGAGTAGAGGGGCACAATGATCTCTTTTTTGATCTGGATGCGAACCCTTTTGTGATTAGGTGGGCCACGTAGAAGGATTTTCTAACCACTTTGGCAGTGTGATTATCAAATGTGAGATTACTATCTACTTGGGTCCCCAGATCCCTCATTACGTCTTCCATATTTAGGGGACTACCACCTATGTAGTAGTTTGTGAGTACTTTTGTGTTTTCCAAAGGGGATGACTATGCACTTTTTGGCGTTTAGCTTGAGGCCATGATTTTGACACCCGGTATCCGTCTCAGTGAGACCCTTTTGGAGGATGTCTGTGTCAACCGGAGAGTCAGTTATAGCCCCTAGTTTGCAGTCGTCTGTGAACTTGGTCAGCCATAGTCCTCCTGTGCTTGCCTGTACCTCTGAGAAGTATATGCCGAATAGGAGGGGTCCTAGGACTGAGCCCTGGGGAGCACCACTTGTAACCGGTTTAGAGACGGACCTAGCTCCCGCAACTCTCGCCATGTGGGTTCTGTCCGTGAGCCAGTTGGCAACCCATCTTGTGATGTAGGGGTTTATGTTCAGGCTGGTGAGCTTGTCTATAATACCAGAATGGGGAATGGTGTTGAAGGCCTTAGTGAGGTCTAAGTAGGCTGTGTGTACCACCTTTCCCTTGTCTATAGCCTTGGTAACTGTTTCAAAGAAGTCCACCAGGTTTAGGAGGCATGATCTGCCCTTAACAAAGCCAAATTGGGTAGGGTCCCTTGTTTGGAGGTTCCCAATATCTCTGTTAAGGAGTTCCATAGCCTTGCAGACCAAGCTAGTCAGGCTTATAGGGCGATAGTTCCTGGGGTCTGTTGTGGCTCCACCTTTGTGGAGCGGAATAACTGTTGCTGTGCGCCACTCTATGGGTATGTAGCCTGTGGAGAGGCTGAGTTTGAACAGTGCGTTTAGGTGAGGGGTTAGTTCATCTTTTTGCTTGTGTAGGATGTAGCCTGGGACACCGGCCGGTCCCATTGATGCTGAGTTTTTGGCTTTGGAGAGGGCTGTTTTAACCTGTGATTTCAGGGACTCTACATTCTTTGGTATGTTTATGAGCCCTTTTGAAGGTGAGAGGGCGGTGAAGTTTGCGCTGAACCTGTCTGCCAGGATGTTGGCGATTATCGGTCAGTTCAGTGCATTTTGTGCCATTCTGCACTAACTCCGAGCAGATCTGAGCATTGCCACTTAGATTCTTGACGTAGCTAAAGAATCACATGTGGCTATCTTTGGAGTCCTTGGCAATTTTTCTTTCAAAGCTCATCTTGGATGATTTTATGAGGATCGTAGTTTCTTGTTGATACTGATCAGGGATGTCTTCCCTTCTTGGGAATTTACTCTCGTTTTTCTGTACTAGTTTCCTCCTTCTATTGTATAGCTTGTTTATGGCAGGAGTCCACCAGACTGGTTTCCTTTTCTTGGAGAAGTGAGTCTTGGTTTTGCTTGGGATGGCATGATTCATGCATTCTTGTAGCTGCCTGTAGAATGCATTAGTAAAGGATTTTGCTGCTTAGATAGTGTTATCCTTCAGCATGTGGGCTTTGAAACTTTCCACCTCGGTCTTAAGTAATGTGAAGTTTGTTTTTTAAAGTTTGTCGTGGGGGTGGAATATGGCTATCCAAAGTGATTTGTTTATGGTCAGATTTAACGATTGAGGGGTTGACCTCTGGTGTGGAACACCGGTCGCCCATGTTGGTGATGACCAGGTCCAATATGTTGTCACCTCTGGTGGGAGTGTTGACCAGTTGAACCAGGGCGTTTGAGTTTATAAATTCTACGAAACGTTGGGCAAGGGAGTTTGTACTTGAGTAGTTCTCCAAGTTAGTGTTTGGGTAATTGAAATCACCCAATATTAGGGTGTTTGGTAGGACCTTTATGTTTCCCAGTGTTTCCAGAAATGCAGAATGGGGGTCCTGGGACATGGTGGGTGATCTGTAGCAATCTACAATTTGAATTGCAGTTTTGCCCATTGTTAGTTGCACGTGGATGATCTCTGAAGCATCATGCTGTGCCACTAACCTGGAGGTGTGGGTGTCCTTGATGAATATGGATGCGCCCCCATCTTTTGTATTTCGGTTTGGGTTCTGTGGCTGAAATGTATGGTATGAGTTGTAGCCTGGTAGTGCTGGGGTGCTCTCTGGAGCCTTAAACCAGGCTTCTGTTACTGCACATATATCTATTTTATCCATACTGAGGAGTGCCTCGAGTGTGTGCATTTTGAGGTTTAGACTTCTGGCATTGAGTAGCATTACCCTCAGTTTTTTGTTACTTGTGCTATTTACGGCAGTGAGTTTGTTTTTTGAGCCTTTGCTAAAAAAGGCACTATGGGGGTGGCAAGAGCCTTGGCAAGTATTCGAAAGCCTAAGGGTGACAGGTGCAAGCCATCTCTAGCGAAGCAGCATGGCTTGTCGAGCATGTCATCCCAGGCGGACAGGTACTGGATCCCCTTAGAATGACACCAGAAACTTAGCCAGTTGTTGAAATCGAGAATTTTTTTCTTTATACTGTGGTATCATTCTTGGTGAGGGCAGGATGATGCTCAGGGTCAGGGTCATACCGGCCTGGGCTACATGATCAGAGAGGTCTTCCATGTCTCTCTTCATGTAGTCCTAGGAGGCATGGCTCAGGTCTTTCACACCAACATGGACAATGACAGAGTCATATTTGTACTTGTTCTGGAGTGACCTGAGTGCTTGTGTTATGTGGCAGATCCTGGCACCCGACAGGCAGCTAACAGTAACCTTCTCCTTATTCAGCCTAGTGAGTGGGACGTCAGTGCGCCTGACTAGAGTCCCCTATTACTAGTATGTTGGGTATGTTATTTTGTCTTAAGGGCTGTGATTGCATTCCACATGGTTTTGTGAAGTACGTGTTTTCATGGTTTGTGTTGGGGGTGGAGGTTGCTTGGATGTTTGCTTTGGAGGTCTCTGTTGGTTTTGCAGAGTATGTTTTTGTCTATTTATGTGTGTTTTTGCCGGTGCTGGTTTAATGGGTCTGTGTAAGACTGGTGGTGTGATGCAAGTATTTCCCTTCTCCTCTTGACTGTCTGATCCAGTCTTGGGTTGAGAGAGCTTAGCCTCTAGTTTGGCTGTATAACTGCATCTCTCACATGTATTAGTGTTTGGTGGTAGGAGGTGGGGGTTGTCTGTGTACATGAGGCAGTTGTAACATTGCCTCAAAATGCCCAGATTCACCAGTTGGACTGGAGAGTACACCTGAAACTGCCCTTTGGACATGCCTGGATAGGTATAGTGAACTGTTTTACTGGATGGCTGGTAGGGTCGAATAGAGAGCCTTGTCCTTCTGTACAGTACAGGAGGATCTAGTGCTAGGGTTTATAAGTGATTGCTATACGTTTTGCGCAAGTGCCGGGCTAAGAAATGAATGACTTGAGTGCTTAAGTTGAAAGTTTGTCTAGTTCCATGGGAAAAATTGAAGTGGAGACTTTGTGGAGCCGGTAATAGTTTTACCCTAGCTAACCGGTGCTGCCCGGCGTGCAAAACTGGGCAAATATGGTATTTATAGCAGGGAAATGAAAGAGAGGGAAATTAGCCCAAAATGGCCAAAAAACTACTAATTTATGGTCTGAAACCACTCCTCCAGGGACAGATAGGCTGCTCAAAGCTCCTCTCTCTCACAGGTGAACAGAGAAACTTCCTTCTATTCAAGTAAGATTTGTAACACAGCCCTAAATTCACCACTAACCTGAAAACTGGACTAGCTTAGAAAGGCAGGAAAGTGTGTGTGTGTGTATATATGTATATGTATGTATGTATGTATGTATATATATATATGTATATATATATATATATATATATATATATATATATATATATATATATATATATATATATATATATATTTATAGATTTTTTTTTTTTTTTTTCCAGAAAATAAAGTAGATACACTCAAAAAAACAGTTTAAAAGCACAGAAAAAGGATAATTATTGAAAAGCACAGAAAAAGGATAATTATTGATCTGAAGTAGTTAACTTCATTTGTGCTTCAACCTATGGGTTATCGGATCCGAGCTGGCAGTTTCCAGCAGCTGAGATCCGAGTTCCAACCTCCTCCCCCCTACCCATAATCCTCTGCCATCCCTTACTGACCTCAGATCTAGTTTGCCGCAGTTACACCAGCAGCTTGATCTCGAGCTTCCAGGGCTGTAGAGCATATATTCTGTGAGAAAATCCTCTCTCTTTTTTTTTTGTGTACCCTTTTTGTTTTACCCCCCCCCCCCCGTTTCGTGAGAGCGTTAGGGTGTGTGTGGTTTTGGGGCTGGTGAGTGTGTTTTTAGTTTACTATGGCAGAGGCCCCCAAAACATTTTTTTCTAAATGTACCGAGTGTGGCCATAAGCTCTCCCCAGTGGATGGCCACACTCGGTGCGTTTTATGCCTTGGGGTTGAACACCTGTCATCCGGCTGCGCTATTTGTGCAGCGTTCAACCCCAGGGCTTTCAGGGACCGGAGGTCGAAGCTGATACTGGTGGGACTTCTGCCCCCAGACTCGGCTCCGTCCTCCGGTCCCCCCGTGGCTCCTGCCACGGCTGTGGCAGCGCCTTCGGCTACTTCCCTTCCATTGGCTGGGACTCGGGCCAAGAGGGTAGGGAAGCTAGACGTGAGAAGCGCAAGGAGAAGCATCACAAGTGGTGGGCCGAAGCCTCTGCATCGGCCCCACCAGCCAAGCGGGCTTCTCCCCCCGAGACCTCCAAGCCTTCTCCTTCTCGGCTCCGTTCACCCTGCTTCTCACCAGGGCTGGAGGAGGAGGAGGCCCGGTCTCCTTCGAGGTGGCACTCTCGTCCCGTCTCGGTGGCCTCCTCTATGTCCACTAGAAGTTTAACTGATGCAGACTTGGACCGGATGATGTGAAGGTTCCTCCAGGCCCAACTGCAAATGGGAGTGCTCCTGCCCCCCCCCCCTCCGGGGGGGGGAGCTCGACCCCATGTTTTGTCCTGATTTGCTCCTTCCCCGACCCACTTCCCGGGTTCGGGGTCTTCGGAGCCGGCTAGCGTTGAAGCCGGGGGACTGTTGGCACCGATAGTCGAATGCTTCGGCGCCGATGGCACCCTCGAGTCTGTCTGGTCCCTTTTCTGTGGATCCGAGCTCTCGGAGCTGAGAGCTGAACTTCGGATCCGAGACTGTTGGTATGCCTTCGGCTCCGTCCAGGTAGGAGCATACTGGGCCCTCGGATCCGATCACCTTGGCGCCGGCTCCGATCCGCGCGTCAGATCCTAGGGAGAGCAGCTCTCCTTCGGCGTGGTGGAGAGGGTTCTGTCGAGGGACTCCAGGCCCCCGGCCCTAGCTATGGCCCCACCCTGCACTCCCTCTCAGACGGGCCCGACTTCCATCACCCGGCCCCAGGGATAGCCTGCTCTTACGTCTCAGATCGTAACAGGATGTGGTTGGTGAGGCCTCCTCGGACAGCCCCGCCGAGGAAGTCCCTCACAAACACAAGTGCAAAAGGAGGCACTTGGACTCCCCTGAGTCCTTGACAGAGGACACGGACTTGGAGGAAGGGGAAGGCTCCCCAAGATCACCTCCCAAAGACGTATCATTTGGAGACATCCTGGAGATGCTCAGGATTAGAGGGGGGTGGTCTGTCCCAAAGCCTACCTCTGATGAGTCCGTGTTTCTGGAGGCGTTTGAAGCAGGCCCATCTACCTCTTGGGTGTCCTCTCCAGCCGACCCCCTGGTAGACCTGATCACTACCAGGGCATGGAAGGAGCCGGACGCTGTGGAGCCCGTTCCCAAGAGGCCGGACAGAATTCTTAGCCCCCCCCCCTTGGACAGGTCACATTGGAGTAAGGGGACCCCTGTAGATGCCATGTTGGTGGCAGCTGCCACTAAAAGGGAACTAGCCCAGGAGAGTCCCACGGTCCACCCTCCTGACAAGGAGTCTCGGGTGATGGACCGCTTGGGGAAGCGGGTGTTTGCTTCAGCCACCTTCTCGGTAAGGTCGCTGAACTATATGGCACACGTCATACTACTCCAGCGGGACCTTATCAAAGAGTACGCTGGTTAACCCCCAGAGTCCATGTCGGCAGAGGACAAACAAGTTTACTCTACCCGAATGGCCACTCTCAGGTCTATTTCCAATACCTCTATGCGGCTACTATCCCATGCTACGGAGGGCGCCGCTAGTGGAGCGGGCATCATCCTAAGGCAACAGACGTGGCTCTGCCACTGATTTCGTGGAACCCTTTAAGGCGTCATTCGCTAACGCCCCGTTTGATGGTTCTGCCCTCTTTGGCAAGACCGTACGCGACACCTTAGTCCAGACTGAGAAAGACTGGAAGATGCTGTCTGCCGTCGGAGTCCGCTTCTCTGCTCCCCAGAGGTCCTTCTCAAAGAACCAAAAGGGAGAGAAGATGATGTGGTTCCGGAAGCCTCAGCAGTCCCGTTTCACTCAGGACCCCCCCCCCCGTCCTCCAGGGGCAGAGGAGGACAGGGTGGACACCACCCTAGAGGTAGAGGGGGCCCGAAAAACTTTGGGTCCAGAGAACCTTTCTCTGATCGGCCCACGCAGCAACCCTGAGGGGTTACCCGACTGCTCCACTTTGGAGGCAGTCGGGGGGGGGGCGTTTCTGGAAGCACCTAGCAGCTTGGGAGTCCATCACAACAGACCGCTGGGTGCTTCGGATTATATCCAGAGGCTACGAGATTCCGTTTCTCCATCCCTCTCTCAGATCCAGATCCCTCCCTGATGTCCCACCCGATCAGAGGGAGGCCGCAGCCGTGGAAATTCAGCGGCTGCCAGAAAAGGGTGCGATCCAGCACGTCCCCCTAGACCAGTACGAATCAGGCTTTTACTCCAGGTTCTTCTTGGTGCCAAAAAAGATGGGGGACTTGAGACCAGTCCTCTACCTTTCTCTCTTGAACCTGGCGGTAACCAAAGAAAAGTTCCGGATGGTCACCCTTCAGTCCATTTTCCCCCTCTTGCAGGAGAATGACTGGATGTGCTCCATAGACCTCAAGGACGCGTACTACCACATCTTGATGGACAGATGGTCCAGGAGGTTTCTCCGCTTCAGGCTAGGAGCCAGCCATTACCAATTCATGGTCCTCCCCTTTGGTCTCACCACAGCCCCCAGGATGTTCACCAAAGTGTTAACTGTGGTAGCGGCCCACCTGAGACTCCAGGGAATTCAGGTCTTTCCATACCTGGACAACTGGTTCCTGACCGCCCCCACAAGGCATCTACTCTGCACGGCCAGGAATTATTTTCTTCACGTAGCTCCCCGGTTGGGGATCACTATCAATGTGGGAAAATCTTCCCTTTTTCCGACTCGGGTCATAGATTTCATCGGAGCCAGGTTGAACACAAACCAGCTTATAGCCTTCTTGACTCCGGACTGGCTGCAATCTTTAAAACTTCATGTTCAGGCCATTCTTCATAGCCCAGCCCCTCCGGCGGAGTTGGTCCTGAGGGCCTTAGGCTCGATGGCGGCAACTATCAACCTTTTGCCCATGACGCGCCTAAATATGATAATCCTGCAATGGATTCTCCAAGTCCAATGGTCCTTCCTTCATTACCCCCTGAGCTATCCTGTTCCTCTCAGCAGGGTTTGCAGGAGAGCCCTCTTGTGGTGGCTCCAATCTCCGGACCCCCAGAAGGGGTGCCCTTTTTCTATGTCCCCTCCCTTAACCACGGTGACCACAGACGCCTCTCGCCTATGGTGGGGGGGCATTGTTTGGGCAGGACTGTCCAAGGCACATGGAACCATGTGGAGACCTCACTGCATATCAATGTCCTAGAGATGAGGGCGGTGCTGTTAGTGCTGCAAGCACTTGAGAGCCTTCTTCCCGTCGGGACAATTGCGATCCAGACGGACAACATGTTGGTCGTCTGGTATATCAACAAACAAGGGGGAACCAGGTCCTATCCACTTTGTCGAGAGGCCATGAGAGTGTGGGAATGGGCGATACATTCTGGGACAGTCCAACATCCTAGCAGACAGATTGAGTTGCACCATCCTCTTGCCATACGAGTGGTCTCTGAATCTCAAAGTAGCGAAGCAGATTTTCTCCAAATGGGGTCAACCTCATTGCGATCTTTTCGCTTCTCCCTCAAACACAAAGTGCAATGACTACTTTGCTCTAATTCCCCCACCCGGGGAATCTCCAAGAGATGCTCTGGTGCATGTTTGGCCACCCGGTCTACTTTATGCTTACCCTCCACTTCCTCTGATGCTGAAGTTTCTGCAGAAAGCCTGGTTCCCATATCTATGGTCTCATCTGGTGAATCCTCCCTGGATTCTAGATCCCATTCTGGATCTGATTTCTCACCCATTGGGCCTGCCGGCCCCGAACCTGAACAACCTCAAGCTCACTGCTTGGTTGATCCAGTTCCACTGTTAGCTAGGACTCCCGGTATCTCTTCCCCGGTCAAAGCCATCGTAGTAGTTGCTCACAAGCCGTCTACTAGAAGGGTTTATAATAGCAAATGGAAAAGTTTTACTATCTGGGCGGAGCACAAGAACTTAGACCCCTTTACAGCTCTGTTGCCAGCAATATTAGACTTTCTATCAGGGTTATTTGACCAAGGTGCTAGCTCCTCCACAGTCAAATTACAATTGGCAGCTATCTCTCATTACCATGTTGGATGTGATCTGGGTCTTTTGACCTCGTCCAGATTGTGCAAGGCCTTCTTAAAAGGCACCTTCTTACTAAGACCCCTGGTGAAGGATGTAGTCCCTCCTTGGGATTTAGCGCTGGTACTCCAGGTTTTAACAACTTCCCCCTTTGAGCCTGCAGCTTTGGTGGATCTCACATTCTTATCCTGGAAAACAGCTTTTCTTGTTGCCATTACTTTGGCAAGAAGGGTTTCGGAACTTCAAGCCCTTTGCGACAAGCCACCGTACTTGACTTTCCACAAAGATAGAGTATCCCTCAGGACCAATCCCTCCTTTCTGCCCAAAATTGCGTCCGAATCTAACATCAGTCAGTCTATTAACTTACCAGTCTTCTTTCCCAGTTTTCAGAGTAAGGGTGAGTACAAGTTGCATTCCTTAGATGTACACAGACAACTACGATTCTATTTACACAGGACAGCTGGTCATAGGGAATCAGACCAGCTGTTTGTATCCTTTGCTAAACCTAGTCTGGGGAAACCTGTTTTGAAGTCACATTGTCCAGATGGATTTCCCAGTGTATTCTTCTGGCTTATGAGAGTTCTGGCCGACCTGCACCTCAGGGAGTCCATGCCCATTCTACTCTGTCTATTTTGACCTCCGCTGCTTTTTGTTCTAGAGTATCTTTGGATGACATTTGCTCAGCAGCCACGTGGGCTTCATCTCATACCTTTATAAACCACTATAAGTTGGATTTTGTCTCCAGAGGGAGAGCACCCTTTGGCTCCGCAGTGCTCCGGAACATCCTTCCATGAGGACCTCCCAAGATTCAGGTAGCTAGGGACTCTGTCCCATAGGTTGATGCACAAATGAAGTTAACTACTTCAGATTAAGAAGTTATGTACTCACCATAACGTTCCATCTCAGTAGGTAAACTTCATTTGTCAGTAACCATTCCCTACCTCCGTCCCCCTGACCTACTTGGATGTTCATGGTATTCCTGTGTCATGACGGATTGTATCCAGGTTAACCTATAGAGGTCTCCTCTTCTATGATATTGCAGGTGTTGCTTTTAGGCAAACTCGATCTGAGGTCAGTAAGGGATGGCAGGGGATTATGGGTAGGGGGAGGAGCTTGGAGCTCGGATCTCAGCTGTTGGAAACTGCCGGCTCGGATCCGATATGGATCCGATAACCCATAGGTTGCTGACAAATGAAGTTTACCTACTCAGATGGAACGTTATGGTGAGTACATAACTTCTTATTATACATCACAGGTCATAGTCAATGCCCCCATTAATAAAGTAGGAAGAAGCACAAATACAGTAAAATCAAACGAATAAAGTGCTATATATATATATATATATATATATATATATATATATATATATACATTCATATATATATATATATATATAAAACAATAGAAAACAAACTGATTTAAACAAGTTACCCAATTAACCAGAAAAAAGTTCAAAACTGAGCCCTGTTCCAGCAGTCTTCAATCAGACAAGTTCTAACTGCACACCCCTGCTTACTAGGGTGCAGGGGAACCTTCTCCAAAAAAAGATGGCCTGGATCAGTGCCTCAAGTTATACAAAGAAAGCTAGATTCAGCAGGCCTGAATCTGGTCTATGCTACAGCAACAAGTTGCACCAGTTTCAGAAAGAAACAGTTCAAATAAGCAGTCACAATAAGCTTGTGACCAGAAATTCCCAGCTTAGAAGAGCAGAGTCCAGTCTCTCCTCCCACAAGAGTGCAGACCACAAACCTTCTCAATGTAGAATAACTGGCCTGAAGCCCAAGTCCTTAAACCAGAGCTAATACACTTTTAGAATAGCAGATACTTGGCCTTCAGTCAGCAATTCCCAGCTTAGAAGGATGTAAGCTACCTGTCCTGCCACAGCAGTGCAGACCACAAACCTTCTTAATGTAAAACAGCCTGTATGAAGCCCAGGTGCTTAGACCAAGCAGTAATAAATGCAGCAGGATAAATAAAATTGAGTACTTCTAAGAAAAGCAAAATAGAGTAGGAGGAAACACAAATACAGCAAAAGTAAATGAATAAAGTGCAATTTTTTTTCTTAAGTGCAATAAGAGAGGAAGGAAGAACCTAAGTGGGCTGGCCTTCTCAAATCTTCTCTCTGTATTAAGTAGAGCGAACACTAGACTCAGAATATGATCTCACTGTACTCAGTTAAGTGAGCAAATGAGATGGGCCCAGGAGGAGTGTTCTAATACAGACTTACAGGAGGAGCAATTCCAGAGCCACCAACACAAGAAAAGGGAGGGTGGGTGGGGAACTAACTACTTTTAAAACTGCAAGTTTGTACTTAAAAGACTAAAATTCACTACTGCAAGTTTCACTTAGCTTTAGCTTGTAATGCAGATGTTCGTAGCCAAGCAAGTCTCTCAGGAGTTGTGCATAAAATGATTTCTCAAACTTTGTGGCTAGCACTTCAAGTACAGAGGAATCCCTTATATTTCCCCCATCCTTGAAAACATTCTATCCTGGTTTTCCCTCAACATACACTATGAAAGCCTAATTGTTGGAGATGAACACATAGACTGGTCCAAACGTGTTACTGACTCCCCTCAACTTAGTGTAAACCTCCATGGATTTCAGCAAATAATAACATCCAGCACCCACTACAGCAAAACCTCTTTCTCCAGCTCCACTATAGACTGGATACTC